>NW_022744966.1:561246-588498 GCF_011630105.1 Anneissia japonica | reverse complement strand
CATATATACACATACTGTACATATATATATATATGTATATATGTATACATGTTTATACATATGTAACATAGGTACATTAACTCATTCAGTGCTTGCCCTCTGTATTATGTTGACTGTGCGTGTCCATAGCTATAGAGATGGCACGTGAGCTTGGACGCGTTCCTAAGGAATGCGCCAATTGTTTAGAACATTTGCTTTGTCCAGTTTAAACTTTACATACTTGGTTTTTTTCGCCGAGGATAGTACAGTAGCTCTTACTGTAGGTATGTTTTATTTTATTGTTATTTATACATTATATTAGCTAGGCCTATACATAAATATTATATAGTATACGTATCGTGTATTGTTGTTATATCATTATTAGTAATAAATAATAAATGATACGTGATGTGAAGGTATTAATTATAGGCATAGGCTTATTGATAAAACAACTCTTTTCGATAATGCTGTTAATAATATAATTATAATAATACAATAATAGTATTTCCGTTTGATGTTAGACTAATTTTTTAAAATGTTTTACTATTCGAATGTCTTTGTTTTGTTCTTAGTTTTAGGTTTAATCCTGCTATTAAGAATTAAAGAGACACAACAATTTTAAAAGTTTGCAAGTATTCTCATTGATCGACTATTCAACATAGGAATTCCGGTTACATTTTGGGGGGGTCATCCGGGAAATTATCTTTGTCAACTTGCAGTTACGGTGAAATAAATCACGGGAAGGAGCTACTGTATTATTAAATAACTGACAGCGAGAATGGAGGAATTTCGAAGCTTAGCAAGAGATTGGTGTAAAAAGGAAGGCATTAATTCACATAATGCAATCCTACTCAGATCAAGAAATCTGAATGAATCCAACAGAACTTTGTTGATATCATTAATGACGGGACTGTCTACCAAGATCAAAGGACTGGTCCGAAGAGAAAGAATAGTTAGTGGGATAGCAGAAACCCACATATTATGCGAATTTTGCGAAGATGCTTGTAATTTAGAACTGGGAGAGGAAGCCATACTCCCTATAAATGGAGATATTAGTAAATTTGACATATTATTGATTGAAGGGAAGAGAGATGCAGCGGTGGAACGATTATATGTGAACGACCTGTTAAGCCAGACCGAATTAGATGGTTTATTAACACAACCGAAGAATGTTGAGAATAAATTGGAGAGTAGATTCCCAATGGAGGTAATAACTAACGGAAAGTATAGGCGACTCCGGTTTTTCTCTGGAAAAACAGACATTCCAAAGGACGAAGATAGGTGGGAGACGTGGATAGAGCAAGCCGAAAGCCAATTAGAGAGATAAAACAGAAAATACGTGAAGCACTAAGATCCCCAGCAGCAGAAGTGATTTGTGATCTTAGACAAGATAATCCAAATGCTACATCTGAAGAATATTTGGCTGCCCTTGGAAACAGTAAATAAGAAATTGCTGAAGCTAGTTCTGGGGAAGCAGGAAAACAACAGCGGGTATTCACGAAGGGGCAACCGAATACCCGATCATCAGTAAGCCCTAAACCAACTATCCCTGAAGGTCTAGTTGGAGAAAGTACTACTCAGACATGTTTCATTGAAGGTCGAATTGCAAAATGCTTGTTAGACACTGGATCGCAGGTCACTCTACTATCAGAGAGTTTTTATAGAAGTTTTAACAAACAACTATATCCTCTAGATGATGTTGTGTGGCATGGTGGAGGGGATACAATCAAATATATAGGCTGGTCCAATATTCAACTTCCGTTTTCCAAAAGAATTTGATGGTGTAGGAAAGTCTTTTGAGGTGCCTATGTTGATTGTACCAGACACAATAGGCTCAACTGATTGTCCTTTGATAGTGGGAACGAATTCAGGAATATTTAAAAGGTGCTTACAACCGTATAGAGACATAGCAGGTGAACAGTATATGAATAAGCTATAAGTGTCATCTACTTACCTTAAAGCTTATCGAGATTTAAGAGACAACGAAAGGATAGAAGAAGGCCAAATAGGTGGTGTTAGAACAAAACGAAATGAAAAAGTCTATATTCCAGTTGGACAAGTGAAAGAAGTTCAAGGGATTTTACGGAACCATTGTTTAACCCAGAAAACAGTAGTAGTAGATTGTTCAAAATCTTTACCTGTCGGAGTACTTCCATATGTAACGACACTGCCAGCTGTTAGGTTCTGTAAAGTTAAAGTGTCACTTAGGAACACCGGTGATAAAGACATCATATTAAGACCAGGTTGTATTATTTCTGATGTTTGTGTTTTACAATCATGTCGACCAGTATGCAGCAGCTCAACAATACAAGTTAATGAGACTAACAACGTTACGAATGACTTCAACCAACCTGACACATTTGACAGCCTTCCATTTTCATGGTGACCCATTTCTAATTTTTGGAAAAACAAATTACTTGACCAAATGAAAGCTAGAAAGATGTGTTCTTAATGCATGATTGGGATCTTGGTATGACTAATCAGATGGAACATAATATACGAACGAACAACGATGAACCGTTTAGGGAACGATCAAGAAGGATTGCTCCAGCCGATTTAAAAGACTTAGCAGAACATCTTCAGCAGATGTTAGATCATGGGATTATCCATGAGTCTCGAAGTCAATATGCCTCACCTATTGTAATTGTGAGGAAGAAAAATGGAGCTATGAGACTTTTGTGTTGATTACAGGAAATTTAACGGAAGAACTTTTCCAGATCAGTATACTGTACCAGTTATACAAGATGCACTTGATTGCCTTAATGGAAGTAAATGGTTCTCTGTTATAGATTTAAAATCGGGATTTTATCAAATACCGATGAGAGAAGAAGATAAGCAGAAAACAGCATTCATATGTATTGCTGGGTTCTATGAATTCAACCGAAAGCCTCGGGGTATAAAAGGAGCACCAGCAACTTTTCAGAGAATGATGGCAAAATGCATGGCAGGGCTCAACATGGTTGAAATGTTGGTGTATATGGATAACATTATTGTATATGCAGAGACATTAGAACAGATGGAAGAGAGGCTGATGAGAGTATTCGATAGACTATCTGAATTTATTCACCAAATAAGTGCCAGCTATTTTGTAAATCAGTGAAATATTTAGGACACATTGTTTCTGAAGATGGCGTTAAGACAGATCCCGACAAAATTACAGCTTTGGTGTCATGGCCAAGACCTAATAACATTAAAGAGTTAAGATCGTTCCTGGGATTTACAGGATTTTACAGGAGATTTGTTCAGGGATATTCCAGCATTGCCCAGCCATTACATGCTTTAACATCAGGACAGGAACTTCAAACAAAATGCAAGAGACAATCTATTAGTGTAAACCATGATTCAAGAGAAACTACTAAACCGTTTGGTGAAAGATGGACAGATCAATGTGAACATTCATTCTTGACATTGAAACAGCTATTGAGTTCTACACCTGTACTAGTGTTTGCTGATATGTCTCAGCCATTTATAGTACACACAGGTGCAAGTAGGGGAGGTTTAGAAGCTGTTCTATACCAGCATAGAGAGCAAAGTTTACACCCAGTGGCGTATGCCAGTAGAGGCCTAACGAAATCATCGAGAAATTATCCAGCTCATAAACTAGAGTTTCTGTGTTTGAAATGGGCTGTGTGTGACAAATTCAAAGATTATTTATACCAGGCAAAGGGGACCAAAGTTATGACTGATAACAATTCCTTAACGTATATTCTTACTTCGGCAAGGCAGGACGCGACTGGGCAGAGATGGTTGGCAGATCTAACAAATTATGATTTCACCATACACTATAGATCAGGGAAGACTAACATAGATGCATATGCGTTGTCTCGTAGACCATATAAAACAGATTTAGAGGGACAAGATAAACTACAACAGCAAATTGGTATAAAGACATTGGAAGAAAGACTAAACCAGGAGCGAAATCCGATTTCTTGTGCAAAAGACACAATATATGAATTATCATCTTATAGGGCGAATGAGAAACAAGAAGAGTTGCTGAACGACCAAAAAACAGAACCATTGGTGTTATCAATTGCCATGTCAGCAGAAGCAATACCACAGAGTTACATAAGTCCAAGCTATTTAGATGCCGGAACGGTAGAGTTTGATTGGAAACTACGGCAAGATAGTGATAGCAACATAATGAGGGTAAAATACCTAATAACCACGGGAAAAAGAGTTACAACATTGCATAATAAAACATCTGAAATACAACTCTTACTAAAGCAGACTAAAAAGCTGAAAATTGTTGATGGTATTTTGTATCGAATGATTACAGATCCTTTGACTGGAGATAAAAACAGTCAATTAGTTTTACCGAAGTATTACAGAGAAGAAGTAATTCAGGCTTTAACCAACGACCAAGGTCATTTAGGCATTGAACGAACTATAGCCTTTGTACGCAAGAGATTTTTCTGGCCAGGAATGGCTGGTCAAATTACTAAATGGATACATAACTGTCCTAGGTGTGTGGCTCGGAAAACTCTGCCAGCGGTTGCAGCACCACTTGTGTCCATCAAAACAAGTCAACCAATTGAATTGGTGTGTATGGACTTTCTGTCTGTAGAAGCGGATTGTAAAGGTATGAATTCTATTTTGGTCATTACCGATCATTTTACTAGGTATGCCCAAGCGTTTCCTACTCGAAATCAAAAAGCCGATACAGTTGCTAAAGTGTAATCGGAAAAATACTTTTGCCATTATGGACTACCAATGCGACTTCATAGTGACCAAGGCCGAGATTTTGAGGCGGAAGTATAACTTATTAGGAATTCGGAAGACACGTACCAGCCCATATCACCCTCAAGGAGACCCACAGCCAGAGAGGTTCAATCATACATTGTTGAATATGCTTGGTACACTTAGAAATGAGAGAAAGGAACATTGGAGTGAACATGTAGCTACGTTAGTACATGCATACAATTGTTCAGTCAATAACAGTACTATTCTAAGTTCTCTCCGTATGTACTGATGTTTGGTAGGGAGCCAAGACTACCTGCTGATGTTGTTTTTTGTGTGGATCCAAACCATCAGTCAAACAGCACCAATCATACACAGTATGTAAAAACACTACAAAATAGATTACAGGAAGCATACAAAATAGCTAGTGAAAATGCAGAGAAGGTGGCTTCTAGAAATCGGCAGAGATATGACAAGAGGATCAGAGGCAATGATTTGCAGAAAGGAGACAGGATTTTAGTTAAAAACTTAGCTAAGAAAGGACTTTCCAAGCTGGTAGATAGATGGGACTCGACCATTTATGTAGTGGTCGATAGACTGGGACCTGAAATTCCAGTATATACGGTTAAACCAGAGCATGAAGTGGAAAGTTGAGGAATTTACATCAAAATTAGTAGGAGAAATGGTGAAAGAACAAGAAATGGATATTGGGAAAAGAAACCAATCAAACAGGCCCAGAATTATATCCAGACATGTACACAATGATGAAGGAAGTACTGAGGATGAAGAGTCAGATGAGGAGGATTTAGTTCCAAGAGCTCCACAGATCATGGAACATATTGCACCTCCTTCTATTGGACTAAATCCTGATGCAGACGAATTTATACCTTCTCCGGAGTTCACGCCAATGATGACTAGTGAACCAAATTCTTTGGGTGGAGAAAATGGACTGTTAAATGAATTGGAGGAAGAACCAACACAAATGGAGTATCATGAAATAGATGTTGACCAACCTGAAGAAGTGTCAAATGATGGAGAACAACAAAACAGTATTGACCATGCCGGTGAGAGAGAAGCAGAGACTAAAATTAATGCGAGTTCTGGAGTATCAGTGCAATCTTCTGGAGAGAATTTGTGTGATGAATCAAATGTTCGGAGAGGGGAGATCTTATACCAGAATGGAAGAACATCAGGAAGGCAGAGAAAGCCACCAAACAGATTGACGTATGATCAATAGGTGTTTTATTCATAAAGCAAAGTGATTATTTTAATGACTTTAAATTTAAAGTGTTTGGGAAATGAATAAAATGTATAACATAGGCCTGTGATAAATAACATTATTTGCATCGAGACGATGCAATTCAGAGGAGGGGAGTGTGTAACATAGGTACATTTACTCATTCAGTGCTTGTCCTCTGTATTATGTTGACTGTGCGTGTCCATAGCTGATGGCGCGTGAGCTTGGACGCGTTCCTAAGGAACGCGCCAATTGTTTAGAACTTTTGCTTTGTCCAGTTTAAACTTTACATACTTGGTTTATTTCGCCGAGGATAGTACAGCAGCTCTTAGGTATGTTTTATTTTATCGTTCTTTATACATTATATTAGCTAGGCCTATACATAAATATTATATAGTATACATATCGTGTATTGCTCTTGTTATATCATTATTAGTAATAAATAGTAAATGATACGTGATGTGAAGGTATTAATTATAGGCATAGGCTTATTGATAAAACAACTCTTTCGATAATGTTGTTAATAATATAATTATAATAATACAATAATAGTATTTCTGTTTGATGTTAGACCAATTGTTTAAAATGTTTTACAATTCGAATGTCTTTGTTTTGTTCTTAGTTTTAGGTTTAATCCTGCTATTAAGAATTAAAGAGACACAACAATTTTAAAAGTTTGCAATTATTCTCATTGATCGACTATATTCAACATAGGAATTCCGGTTACATGTATATACGTATATATATGTATATATATGTATATATGTATATGTATACGCCGAATACATACATCAAGATCTGACGTCAGCCAAGAAGTTATTTAGCCTTTCTCAAACAAAGCTGCATGTTTAACTAACAAACAAACACAAACTATATATGTAATTATAATGCGCCTTTGGAAAAATATATTTCTTCACAATGAAATACTTCTATGCAACAAATTAAATTCACTCACCAAACTGTCTGCTTATATCATAAACCTCTTCATAAATATCTTCATAATTACAGTACAAAATATTTCAAAAAGTTACGTACACAACAAACCTTACAACAACCATATTTCCTTTAATATCACTGTACACGACATCACACCTTTCCTAACTGTTAAGTGAACATAACAAAAAAGGTCTATGATGATGCATACAACTAACTCTAACTTTAAATGTTTTTCTTTATGCTCAATACACATAACAACACTACACACAACCTCCACCGACCAACAGCACTTAAACATTGCCAGCTATTGTCAAGTGGGCTATTGCATCATTGATGCTCTCGTTCGTTATAGCACATTAAGTAGCCCGAACTTATTTACGAACCATGTGCTTTTATTGTGTTATTATTATTATTATTATGTTATCTCTTTTTTTTTTTTTTTGGCATCGACTGTTGCAGTATTATATACTATCATGTTAAATGCTATCAATTGATATTATACATATGGATGATGTAAACTTTATCTATATTTCTAAGTGCATATACCCACCTTTTTGTATCTTCGTGCTAGCATTGAATGCATACGGTTTAAAAATAAGTGTAAAAGTTGAGCGAATTTATGTACATACTCCCCCACCATGCCAAATCCTAATAGCTTAGATGCCGAAAATTTAAATACTCTATCCGATTTAAAATTTAACCCCTTCCTGGCCTACGAAAACATCATCAATAATGAAGATGTAGATCCGGACTTTCAATTTTATAGTGATAATATAAATGAATCAAGTTATTTTCATCCAAGTCAGTTTGCTGATACTTTTTCTAAATTAAATAATGATGACCTTTTTTCTAGTATTCATTTCAATGCACGTAGTCTCTTGGGTAAGATGGACTCTTTAAGATGTTTTCTTCTAACACTTGAATTTGAATTTGATGTTATTGCCATTTCTGAATCTTGGCTTAAAAACGATGATAGTCCACTCAGTAACAAATATTCCCGGATATACATTCTTATCTAAAAAAAGACAATCCAAAAGTGGTGGTGGCGTAGCTATGTACGTGCAAAACAATTTATCTTGTGTTGTTTGTGATGACTTATTGACCGATAAATCAATATTTGAATCGTTGTTCATCGAAATAAAACTAAAGCATGAGAAAAATATTATCGTAGGGACATTTTACCGGGCTCCGTCTTTGGAAGTTAACGCCTTTAATGATACCCTTGACAAACTTTGTCATACCTTTGCAAATGAAAATAAGCAGGTATTTCTGATTGGCGACTTCAATATTGATGTTTTACAATATACTTTTTGTTAACACTCTCTTTTGCAATTTTTATTTACCGTTAATACGAAGGCCTACTAGAATAACGTCAACTACTGCTACTCTACTTGATGATATACTGACCAATCAGCTTGATTTACCACTTGCGAGTGGCCAACTTTATTGTGACATTTCCGATCACTTACCTGTTTTTTCCATATCTTCACTGACACACAAAAACACTCAATCAACCAGTGTACTACAGAACAAACCTTATAGGCAAATTAATACAAAAAATTTTGAACGTTTTAAAGAAGAACTTAGTGAAACATCATGGGATGAAGTGAGTATACTCCAAAATGTAAACCAAACTTATTCAAAGTTAATGTTTTTATATAATAAACACTTTCCAAAAAAATTCAAACTAACAAAAATTAAAAATTAAAAAACATGGATGACTGATCATCTATTACAATCTATTAAATATAAACAAAAATTGTATGCAACATATTTTCGTAATCCAACTGAACAAAACAAAATTAAGTACAGTGAATTTCGTGACACTTTAAACTCCCTATTAAAATGTGTTAAAATTGATTATTATTTAAACAGATTTCTTCAGTGTAAGCTCGATATCAAAGGGACATGGCATATAATTAATACATTGATGAAAAGGTCTTCGAACACAAACACTGATGTAATAATAGATGATAACGGTTAACCTATGAAAGATTCAACTGAAATCGCAAATGCGTTTAATAAGTTTTTTGTTGAAATAGGCCCAACCCTTTCTAATAAAATGCCGACAAATCGACCCGAATTTAATAAATATTTACCTCAACCTCCCTGAATTCATTGTTTATGCTTCCAGTATCGGACACTGAAATTATAGACATTGTTAATGGCTTTAAATCTAATAAAGCACAGGGACTTGACGAATTTAGCCCAAAAGTTATAAAACAATCAATTTATTTTTTAGTTAAACCTCTTTGCCATATATTTAATTTATCTTTAAAAAACGGGGTTTTCCCAGATCAATTGAAATTAGCGAGAGTCTCCCCTATTTTCAAAATGGGTAGGAAGGATTCATTGTCCAATTACCGACCAATATCTGTTCTTACTGTATTCTCCAAAGTATTAGAACGTATTATTTACAATAGAACGTATGCTTTTATTTTTAAAAAAACGATATCCTTTTTGATAAGCAATTTGGGTTTCGTAAAAGCTTTGACACATCTATGGCATTAATTGACTTTTCCAACGAAATATGTTTGCAATAGGTTTATTTATTGATTTATCAAAAGCGTTCGATACTATTAACCATTCAATCCTGCTCTCTAAACTGTATCACTATGGTATCCGTGGAGTTCCTCACGATCTTTTTAGGAGTTATTTGACTAACCGCTACCAATGCACAACGTATGGTGGCTCACAATCTGATTACTTGCCTATTAGTTGCGGTGTCCCTCAGGGCTCTCTCTTGGGCCCCCTTTTGTTTCTTTTATATATAAATGATATTTATAATTCTTCATCATTATCGTTTTTTTTATATGCGGATGATAAGACTACGGTATATATTGTAGAAATAAAAATTTAGAATCATTATTTCGTATAGTGAATGCAAGTCTGGGAGAATTATCCGAATGGTTTCTGGCAAATCGCCTCGCTATAAATTTAAAGAAGTGCAACTATGTATTGTTTAGGAGTACCCAAAATCCAATTGAACTAGGTCAGCTGCAGATCAAACTCAATGATTATGTTTTTCCTTTGGTTGATCACTCTAAATTCCTTGGAGTATCCATTGATAGTCGTCTATCATGGAAACCCCACATATTTGAAATTGAAAACAAAATTGCAAAAAATATTGGTATAATATATAGATTGGCATCATTTCTTCCCAATAATATCCTCCGCACTCTCTATTGTTCCCTTGTTCTTCCATACTTGTACACTCCAAAAGAAAATCATACGTATAATCTCTGGCGTCCCACCAAGAACTAGTACTAACCCCTTATTTCATTCTCTAAAAGTATTAAAACTTAAAGATCTTAATACACTTCCACAGTGTTCTTTTGTATATAAAAGCTTAAACTCCATTCTTCCATCTCATTTACGTTCTATATTTGCACCCAATAACGAATTACATGACTATAGTACCAGAATCTCAAATAAACTCTACATTCCCAAACACAAAAAAACTTCATTTTAACATAATATTAGATACACTGGACCTAAAATATGGAATTCGCTCCCTCTAAACATATCTGATGCACCATAAAAAAAAATCTTCCATTTCTAAAGTGAAAAATTATTTAATCAATAATAATATTGATTAAATAATTTTCCTATAAATGTTGATTGATATTTTACTATTTAACAGTAGCTTTAGTTTTTTTCCCTTATAATTCCTATTATGTATGTTTTTTCATAATAATTTTTCATTTATATTTTGAAATGCTCTATTATCATTATTATTATTATCATCCTTTTAAATGTTTGTCTTTTTTTCTCGTTAATGTGTTGTTAATTGTCTTGGACACATCCATCACAAGCTCTGCTTTTCGGAATTGTGCCCCCTTCAATACTTATGTTATTTATTTGTTACATTTCAATGAATAAATTGTAATTTACGTTTTGAAGGAAATAAATGTTAATTTTGATTGATTGATTGAAAGTCTAAAATAACTGTTTTACAGTCATAAATTAGACTGACTCGAACTCATGGTATGGTGGCCATTTTATTTAGTAACTCAAATAACTCAAACGACAACAATAGTCCTCTCTGCAATAGAGGGCGCTAGACATAATTCTGCTAAACCACTCTTCTGTGATCACTTGTCGAAGGTACTTGAACTTTTGCAATTATTCCAGCTGCTGTCTGTTCAAAATTATCTTAATGGGTTGACCTCCATTTGATTTTGTCACTACCATTGTCTTTGTATTTTTAACATTCATTCTAGGCCTAGCTTCCTCACTCCTTCTCCGCACTTCTTCCACAATGATCTGCAACTTCTCTTTTGACTCCGCTATTGGTGCTGTATTATCCACATAGTAAGCTGAGTGATGTTGCTCAATGGCCCCATCTACATCTTTGACAACAGCGGATTTCCGGCTTAACCAAACCCTGCAAAAACGGGTTACTGAGGCTGGGCATTTCTGACTAAGATCATGCATAATTCCACCCACTTTTATCTACTGGGAGACTGCCCCCCCCCCCACTTTTGTGACTGTTTCCAGCACCAGTGACAAATATTACGAATGCTGCAATGTCATTAGTATTATTTGCATCTTATAAATCGACCTACTGTATACAATTTTTCATTTTCAAACGAACATAAAAGTTCCCTTTTTGAGTTGAGCAACCAGATGTTGATTGAAGTCTGTATATACGTGTGTCTGTAAAGTTTTCTTGAACTTACCCTCGAGCATGAAGATAAAAGAGCGGAATCGCCCGTTTTGCGCTAATTCTGTATTTATGCATAAGGTGGAGGTAGGCACTCTTTATGAAGCGAAACTCTAGTTCTCTTTATGTTAACCATGAATATGTAAGTGTAACTGATTTGCTTACAGTATAAACCTTCAAACTAGCGTAATAGAACCACATTTAAATTCCATCTAATTTAACGAAAACACTAAGATACTAATAAGAAAGTATAATACATACATACGTCGTGTATTTCAATACTTGGAGTATGTATTATACTTTCCTATCTGAGATTAATCAGTGGACCTTTCGGTTTCTATACTGAATTAGGCCATTTATTAAAATAAAGTTCTCTGAAGGTTAACTACAGAATTTATAGTACACTGTAGGTAATGTGTAATAGATTGTAAAAATTGTATTGAATACAAAAAATATTTTGAATAAAAAAAATCTTTCACTTCCCATTAGGAAATAGTCATATGTGAAACAAAATGATAGGCTACTGTAGGTGCCATAATCATATTTTTTCTTACTGCAGTATTTTTCTTACGTTTCCTTATGCATTGGTCCATTAGAGCCAATATTTTTTCTGTTATCCATTCATTCTTTGGTTTTTTCTTGGTTTTCCTTATACAGAGTTCTATTAATCTGTTTCCTTTTTCATTTCTCCAATTCCCCCCTCTTTTCATTTCCTTTAAGTTGTTCGATTTCCTCACATCATTCATTAAAACAACTTTCTTTAGCTTCTCTGCACTTGTACTTGATGTCACGATCAATTCGATTGTATTTCTCAGTATTTTTCTTACGTTTCCTTATGCATTGGTCCATTAGAGCCAATATTTTTTCTCTTATCCATTCATTCTTTTGGGGTTTGTCATTTTTGGTATAGTGTACTTGGCAGCATTGTGAATACTATCTTTTATGCTTTTTAAAATACCCTCAGTTTCTTCTACATTTGGTTCAATTTCTTCCTGTAGTAATGCTTTAAACCTATTTTTGACTCTTATTCTATATTTGAGTATTAACTCTTCCGTCTTCAGTGCATTTATGGTCAAGCTGTTCTTTGTGTTTCCCTTTCTTTGGTATCTTTAATTTTACCGTTAACTTTGACATCAACAGGCAGTAGTTGGTGTTTAGGGCTGCTCCAGTATGTATGTGTGTTCTTTGTACTGTTTTTTGGATCATTCTTTTTATCATGATGTAATCAATCTGGTTCCTATACAGATCACGAGGACTTCCATGTATATAGTCTTCTTGGATGTTGTTTGAAGAAAGTATTCATCACCGCTAACTGGTTTTCCTTACAGAGTTCTATTAATCTGTTTCCTTTTTCATTTCTTTCTCCAGTTCCCCATTCACCAAATATATTTCCTTCTCTTCCTTTTCCTATCTTTGCATTGTATGATGTCCTGTGATTTCACTTCTTTCAGCGCTTTCTGTATGTTATCGTAAAACTCTTCTGTTGGAGCGTAAACTTATATGATGACCAGCCTAAAAGGTATTGCATCCATATTATCATTATAACTCGGTCTGAGACTGGCTAATATCCTTGTACCGCTCTTGTACATCTTTTGTTGATGATAACTACTACTCCATTTTTGTGACTTTTTTCCGCCAGAAAAAACATGACATGTTCATCCTTGTTTATCTGGCCTGGATCCAACCACTTTACTTCTGCAACTCCCATGATGTCAGTCTCATAGGATTTCATTTCTCCAATACAATTATCCAGCTTTTCAGCTTGATACATTATTCTAATGTTCCATTTTCCTATTTTCAAGGGACAGCCCCTGTGTTTTAGTGTAGCATCATCAGGCAATACCCTTCCATGTGGATTGAAGCTACTGTCGTCATTCTGCATACTCCTACTGGCAGTTGTCACATCTTCTTCCTTCTCACTATTAACAGGATCCACAGCAGGGGTCTCAGTGTCACCTGTATCGTTTTTTCTCATGGAAATCATTTCATCTAAAGGACTGATACTCTGTGAGATCCCAGACTCTTGAGAAATGAATGGCCACTCATCCTTACACATATGTGTCATACATCATGCTATCACATGCCTTCCAAGCCGTTGATCCGCTACAGTATATCCAGGATTTATCCACCTTTTCTGCCACTCCAGACCTCGTACACTCTCGGAAGTGGCATCCTCCAACTACGTAAGCAGCCCCTACTAACGCCCCCACTTAGTTTAGCATGTCAGTCGAGACATGGTCACGGGGTATGGCCAGTGGCGTGCATTACCACCTTCTTGGAGGCACAGGTGAGAGTTCAGAGCTCCTAGAAGACCAAAGTATGTTCTCCAAACTATAATTGGCAGCAGAGCTACTGTATCACTAGATACTACTTCACTGGAACCTCTCCATATACCCACCAAGTCCATGCGACATTTATTTCTGTTGTTGTATGAGTAGTGTTGCTGCAAACATCATTTCATGCCTCGTATTTTATGTTTTAGTTGTACAGCACAGTAATTGTTATTTTAACGTTGTGGACGCAGAGCAGAGCTGTATAACATAGACTAATATGAAGGTACTATATTCCCGACAGCCAGCTATGTAGTAGCATACCCTTTGAATGCAAACTGCAGACAAGTGTAGATATAAAGGCAGCCATGACTGTCAGGTACATAATGACTTTCTAGCTTCCCCACCCTGATATCATTCCAAACTACTGTAAAATGAAAATTAAAAAAATAATTAATAAAGACACTTATAATTAAAGAATGTAATTTATTTTTCCAATTTTTTTTTTTCAATTTTCCCCAATTTTTTTTTTTTTTTTCATTTCTATTAATTTTTAAAATTTTTTTTTAATGAGAACATTTTGTATATTTTCAATTTCTTTCAGTCTCGGCCTAGCCCCTGTGGCATGTTCGTTTTTTCCTCTAGTACACCTAGGCCTACCTCTACCACTCCTTAATACCTCTATAGTACCCCTAACACGAAAATCTGTACATCCATGTCACTTACCTCCAGGCCAGGCCTAGGCTTAGTTTTGGCGTGTTCGTACCCATCGCTATTAACAGATTAATCGGCCGAATCACCGACTAAATTGTGATAAAAATCATTGCCTCTGCTCTCACTGTCGCTGTCTAGATAGTCCTCAATGACTTTCTTAACAGTGATCTGCCTTCTGGTAACCATTTTCAAAATCGATGAAAAATATGTATGATTTAAATTTTCAAACAAAGATCACAGAAAAATTTTTTCACAATTGCACTCTAGCTTTTTCCGGAAACAATGAATATAAAAGCTGTTTGGCAAGCTAAACAAAAAATTGAGAGTGCAGACCAGTATTTACTAAGCTCAGAGCGTTTGAAAATTCCCATGAGTCCTGTCGCAATTTTGCGCCAACGGATGCATATGGGCGAAATTTGTTTCTGTTCAAAGTAGGATGATTGTTTATATTGTTTGTGTTTACATGTTCTTTCAGGTTTTTTTCTTTGGCTCACCCAGTTATTTTTGGCTTCTCGAGCGGATCACCTCTTGTTATTGTCAGCATCATCTTTTTTTTTATTCTTTCTTTCTCCCAATTTCGTGTGTGTACGATATCTCAAAATTGCCTTGAGCTACGTACATATGACGAACATTTTGTTCGGCATGGAATAGTCAAAGTAACCTGTTCAATGTGTACAGTCATGCGTGACGTCAGTTTTATTTTTTTTAAATTTTATTCAGGTATAAAAATAATACAAAAAGTAGCCAAAGGCTAAAATTATTGCATTTACAAAAATATAACAGAACTGTCAGAGACAAATGCCACACCGGGCAGCAGTACTCAATGATCGGCCGTATATAACAAGTATAACCTTTAACCTTTAACCATGTCACTGACAGAAGCACCACTTCTTTTTAAGAGACTGAGTGAGAATAAATGCCAAGAGGCCTTATTACAAATTTCACTCACATGATTATCCTAGTGAAGGTAAAAAATTGTGTTCACATACACATGTCATCCAAAGCTTATATTTCTTATTTATTCCAATATTTACTAGACCATTTGTCATTTAAGTTTCAACAAGTGAACCTGAAACTTATGAGAAAAGAAAATATAGAGTGGGAGGTTTCAAAGAATAACTGTTTTTAGGTAAAAAAACAACTTAAATATTTATTGACAAAAAAGATTGATGTTCTGTTTTGAAAAGAATCATTGATCTTTTTTGTCAGTTAATTTTGTTATATAGTAAACGTCTGTTAATTCGTAAAAAAAATAACAAAATAATACTTTTAAATCCCAATTTAACCCCTGACTTGATAAGTGACCTTTGGTTGGTGATATGAACAGGGTATCACTTGTCAAATAAAGGTTTGCATGGCAATGTAATAATATATTTAATGCTTGCGGCACACCACCGCAAGCAAATATATTAAATATATTTTTAAATGTTAATTTAAGGTGTAGGTCAATGACCACAATATACTGACTAAAAGATATTTTTCCATGTGTAAAATTAACCACACTAATTGTTGTTTCAGATTCTCTTTCAAGCATAGACCTACAGCCAATGGAAAAAAAAATGAAGTTTTCACACAAAGGTAAAATATTATGTTTTGATATTTATCTTCGTCTAATTGATTACATCAGAACATGATCTGGCCATATGCTACTGTATAGTCAATTAAAGCAATATGCAGTATAATTTAAATTAATTTTTTTTTTCTGTAAAACTTTTAATATTACTCAGATTTTAATACTTTGTTTCGTCACATTGGACTTTTTTTAAAACCTAAAAAATAGTGTTTTATTTGCATTATAATTCACACTTTGGTGAAAATTTAAAAAATTAATAACCTCAGCTGTTACTGGAAAATTGAAAAACTTATCAACCTGTGATATTGTCTTTGGAAATAAATATAGCTGTATATGTTTTAAAAGGTCAATTTCATAATTTTAATGGAAAATTCTCATGAAATATGGAAAACATGCATATTTTGCACTTATGCATGCTATTTCAATCACTTGGGTAATCTTAATAGAAATTAAATTTTAATACTTTTTTGTCAAGAAATTACAAAGCCATTAATACTGCAAAAACCATAAGAAAGAAACTTGAATTTAAAAATTTTGAATTTAAACCATTAAAAAAAATCTATCGTAAAAACTGATGCACATGGTGATTGTATAATTTGGAAAATATTACAAGTTTGCTATTCAAACAGAATATTGTTAAACAAATAAGGGTTTCTGAAGAAAAATATTGTGATATCTGCCATTGATTTTATCTTTATGAATCAATGAATGTCTCTTTGTTTTATGCAACTATGGTGTAAAATTACTAAAAATTATCTCAGTTGTAACTGGAAAATTTATAAACTTATGAACTTGTGATATTACCTTTGAAATAAATACAGCTGTATTATGTTTCAAAAGGTCAATAGAATGATTTTAATTTTTTTTAAATGAAAGATGGATAATATGCATGCATACATGTTTTTATTAATGACCTATCTTTAAGGGAAATGCAAAATCGCCAGCTTGACAGATGGCAAAATTGATACACAACTGTTTAGATAATTTGTATAGATGACTCGTATGCAACTTAGGCCTTCATGTCTTCCATTGTTATTTTCATGTCGTGTCTTGGGATTTTGCTCACTTCAGATTGAAGTAGTTTGTAGAATTCATCCTTCTTGTCATCATCGTTATCATTAGTTGGGGCATAGCACTGAAAGATAGTGGTGTTGATATGTCGTCCTGTAAATCTTAACTTCATGAGTCCAGTGGCGGCGCCAGCGTGGTGGGGGGGGGGTGGTGTACACCGGACAGGTCAACCCCCCCATATGACAGAGCTCTTCGGGCAATCGGACTAAAAAATATATGAACATAAGCACACGCCAAGCCAACACATGTCTGTCACAATCAGAGAGTGTCATTTCTGGCCTACCAGAGGTTCCTATTCTTAAAAAATCTCATTTGGGAGTGGGAACACACTATCAACCCTTCCTTCAGCTCGGGCCTACGAGCCCAAGTCCCCCGCACCCCAGTCGGGCAGCTCAGCACCCCCCCGCCCCAGAAGATATATCCTAGAGCTGCCACTGCATGAGTCTGCTGTTTATTGGTTTCCACTTCAGAAGATTCCACTCTACTCCCTTCTTTAGAATGACAGCTACTCCTTCAGAGTGGTGTCCATCATCTCTACCGGAGTATAACATTGTCTCTCCTGTGTTTGTTTTGTGGCGTCATTATCCTGTCCATCTGCAAATTATAGCATCGCAGTCAGAGCCTGTTTATCTACACATTTCTGAAGTTGAATTTTAGTAATGTATATGCCTGAACTAATGTAGTTTTATTTATATAACGCTTTATACTGAAGTATAAAAGCGCTGTGGACTAGCTTGTACAGTGACTTTTCTCCTCCCCTCTAAGGGTGTCTTCATGTCTGAGCTACTCGGTAAACCGGTAGCAGCTACTCTCGTCTGTCCACAACAGGGGCTGCATAGACCAGTACACCGGGGTAACCCCTGACTCATCTCAAAAGATGTTCTGGGTTCTTTAATGTGCAGATGAGCCAAATTGTGTACACTGGTCCTACGTTTTAGAGAAGAAGACTTGTTCCACCACCAGAGGCATAGGCAAGCATGCCGTTCGAACCAGCGCCGATATTATGTCTGTAGGTTACGGCGCCCCTGCACTAAACGCTCGGCCATCCGACTCGATTGAAGACCCAGTATCTGCATTTTTAAACATATATTTAATATGTACTACTAGCTTTATAATATTAAAACATTAATTTGCTATTGTCTTGCAAGCTACTTGCTAACAAACAGACAAAAATAGAATAAAGCAATTTTTGTTAATAAAAGCTGGAATCTTAAAATGCCAAAATGTGTTTTAGTAAGAAAGCCTAAAGTTAGTTTCAGAAAAGATCACATTTATTTGGTGGTGGAGTGTGCAGCAGACACTCCTGCGTTGTGTAATCTGTGGCAACAATGCTGATATGTGATCTAAAGATCATCTTCTTCTTACCATGTTCCATTATATTGTGATGTTATGCTTTACACAATTTGTTTCCATTTTTCTCTGTTCAAAGCAGGATGATTTAATTGTTATAGTGTTTGTGTTTACATGTTCTTTCAGGTCTTTTTTCATTTGGCTCACCCAGTTATTTTTGGGTTTTCTTACTGGTTGTTTGCTTTCCGTTTTAGCTCTCCTTTTGTTTTTTTGACTGGTGTTTTTTTCGGTAATCTAATTATATGTCCCTATCACTTTAATCTCCTGCGTTCTGAAATCAACTGTTCATCAAGCAACAAAATGTTAATGTTAATGTTTAACATTAAGATAAACAAATCTATAATGTTTTTTTCTTTTTTGTTAAAAATACAAAAGTGCCATCAGTGGGACCAAGTAAACCTTTAAATATAACATGTTATTTTAGGCCATTTATTAGTGTATACTGTGGTAATCACTTAATTCTCTAACAAGTACAAATCCGTTGTAATTGCAAAAAAAAAAATGTTGAAAAGAAATAGGTAAGCTCTACATCATGTTAATTATATAACTTATATTACAGACATATGTATGGGTGAGAAAGAAGAAAAAGAGCAAGATGAGCTCTTTGTGAGTCGAGCAAGAGGTCATCAGTATGTCAAGCAAAGCAAGCACACAGCTAGTGAAGGTAAAAAATTGCGTTCACATACACACGTCATCTAAGCTTATATTTCTTATCCAATTTTTACTAGACCATTTGTCATATAAGTTTCAACAAGGGAATATGAAACTTATGAAAAAAGAAAATATAGAATGAGAGGTTTCATCGAATAACTGTTTTTAGGTAAAAAATCAACTTGCAAAATTTATTGACAAAAAAGATTGACGTTCTGTTTTGAAAAGAATCATTGATCTTTTTTGTCAATAAATTTTGTGTTAAAGTAATATAGTAAACATTATAACATGCATAATGGAGTAATGTATTAATGTTATTTCCTAATGTTATTTTTTATAGAAATGTCAGAGAGGGACTTCAGTGTTCTTAAAACGGTTGTCTCAAAGTGGTATAAGGAAAATGGATGTCTTACTATGTTGAAAGTGTTGTTCAAAGATATGGTGGACAATGTAAAACTAGCAGAAATAACTGACACGATAGACTTGATGAATGAATTGGTGATACAGGGCAAGATGAGTGCAAAGGACCCTACTCTACTGTATGATACCATCATAATAACTGGACATATTGCTCTTCAAACAAAGATTAAGGAAAAACTACCATCATTACCAGATGTAGAAGGAGGAACCATTTCAACAATTTTCACAGATCATCGACAAAAGCTGATGAAATTAGGGAAGAATTTGACACAAGATCATGTGACGGAGATCGATGGATTATGCAATATACCTCGTAAGACATACAAAGACAGTTGGAGTATGATCACTGATCTAGAAGACAGACTGAAAATCAGCGAAGAAAATATGAAAGATTTCATCGAGTCGTTGAAAATTCTTGAACTTCCTCTTGCATTGAAAGCACTAACAGAAGATATTAACTAAAAGAGAATAGATCATTATCCTATCTTCCTTTTATACAAATGAAGACTACAGTATATAATTCATATCAACAGGTGAACCCAGTCCTAGAGTTTAGATGTAACAAACCTCCATGAATGCAGGTAATGGGTCCGACTAATTACCGAAATGATAGGGAATTACCCAAATGATACCTTTTTGTTTTGTTTTTTACCCATTCTCAAATCATGATACAAAATGATATAGTTCATTCATCTCACTTCTCATAACGCTCACTTGTTATAATACTGATTTTATTTTAAATGCTTAACATATTTATGTATATTGAAATCCACTAACAGTTATGGTATGGATAATGTTACCCAACATCAAATATGACCATGTTTTGTTGAAATAGACCAATTAGAATGATCCACTTCCTTCCATGTGAACTCCATTTCATCTTCTTTGGCATAATGGCACCCCATACGATATTGATTTATTGAAGAATATGTAGTTGGGTTTTCCCTGTGTGAAATGAATAGCTGACTATTATTGTCATTTTTTGAAAAGCAAAATGTGCAATTATCGAAAAACATATTGGATGTTGGGTGTTGCCAAGAAACGCTTACCAGAAATAACAGTAGTACTGTACACCTGGTTAATTTGAAAGTGCTACATTTATTTTTTTTAATAAAAAAGAAAAGAAAGAAAAAAAAATTGCTAGGGTAAGCCAGTAAACTTGAATGTAGCCAGTTTGAATTAAATGCACCTGAATAAATCAATAATATTCATATATGTTATTTTGTTTTATATTCATACAACATACATTGTTTTTTAAAGGTATCTTAAGATTCTACTAATAAATAACAAATAATATTTAATATGCTTAGTAATAATACAGATAAGTAAATATAAGTAATAACAATAATAATAGTAGTAATAAAAAAAATAATAACAAGTAATAATGGTTTTTATATTGTATATTTGGTGTTTTGACTCACTGTTGCGTCTTGAATAAACAAATAAATAAAAAATTAATAAATGATAATACTATATATTATTATAGTATCAATAATAATGTTAAAATAGTAATAATAAACATAACAAAATAATACATATATATATGTCAATGTTAGAAATTATTATAATAAATTCTATAGTTATTTGCTATAGGCCTGGGGCTACTAACATCATATTTAATGTTTAGTTTGATATAAACGAATTAACAGTCATTTTGGCTATGATTTTGGTAAATCTGTATCATTTGGGTAATTCCGTATCATTTGGGTAATTGGGTACGGTATCATTTGGCCATCATTTGGGTAATTCCCTATCATCTGGGTAATTCATCGGACCGCAGATAATTTGCTTTGATAATATAAATTTACTGTTTAGGTATATACAAGCTGCAGTATAAAAGAGATAAATGATGTATGTATTGATAGATGCCTAGTTAGGCATACCATAACTTTTCAAAATATGATGCATCAATTGATATTGACAAGGAACAAGTAAGAGGTGCTAGCTCGTAAAATGTGGTGAAATGAGGTAATTTTAAAACTTCAGCTTGATTTTTTTGCTACAAAACCTTTCAATGATGGGAGGTTGAATGGGTGTGCACACCTCCCTAGTTATGTCACTGTGATATACATATTTAGAATCATGCAATGTTAGTTTGATTCCATTTTTAGAACGGAGCAGTGAAAATTATTCTTAATTTTCTTTGTAGTATTAGTAAAGCACATAGAATCTACTTTCTTGTATTATGCACTAAATAAGACTTAATTTATTATTATTATTATTATTATTATTAATATTATTATTCATTGCATATGAGATGAAATTGTTAATATTTTTTGTAATTCTTAATTAAAGTGTTTTGTTAAAGTTTTGGGAGCCAGGAGTTGAAAGTGCTGACATCTAGAATGAAGCACACATGTTATACGTTTTGTGTCCTTTGCTGGAGAAGTCTGTGAGAAATGCACTTCCACAGTTTAAAAGGATGCCTGGAAAACGACTATACCCCATGCCGGAAGGAACTGATAACGACAGGCAAACTTCGGAGGATGTTCAAGAACAAGCAACTAGTGCAGGTATAAACAAACTAAGGAATATTAGCAATACTAGATAACATTAATTTTACTAAACCTCATAAAAATATTAAGTAATACAACATTTCATTAGTCAGGGGCGGATCCAGAGATGGGGGGGGGGGCGAAATTTGGGCCGATCGAGACAACAATGTCCTAGGGGTTCCGGGAGCATGCCCCCGCGAAATTTTTGTGTTCTAGACGCACGAAAATAACATTTAAGGCGTTCTGGGCTATCATTTTTTTCTTTTTCTTTCTTTTTTCTTTCTTTTTTCTTTTTTTTATCTCCCAAAATTCGGATATCCGCCCCTGTTAGTCGATTAAACTCTGTATGCATTGTAGTGGTTGTGAAGACTAGGAATAAAGTACTATGTAAAGTTGCCTACCAAACCTCTGCCAACATGAACCATATGCAAACCCGTATCATTTTACCCTCATATTGAGGGCGGACAGTTTGCTGTTTAACATTTATGAGGTATAGTTGCATGATTGGGACTACAGTATACCTCCCTCTGCTTCATGTTGGGTGGTAGTCCCAATCATGCAACACCTCCACCACCACACACACCTATGCTTATGTAATAATAATATGTCATATGATGACCATTATCTCCGGCAGTAACTACAAACATACTATCATTTAATTTTGGATTTAAAATAACTGTAATAAAATAGTGCTCTTGCAACGAATGGGGAGATACATATTTTTTTTTATGCTGCGATAGCTTATCATGAATAATATTCTTGACTTAGGGAGCGATGACTCACTGGAGCAATGTGAACGTTGTGTGAAGGTACCTTTCCTTAAAAAAACTTCAGGCTTTATTCCCACTATCCATTGAAGCCTTACCAAACCAAACTGATAAGTGTTTTAAAATTAATTTTAGAATATTTCTAAGTGATTTACCAAATTATAACTCGCATTCCAACCAACATTTGCAACATCTATGAGACTAACATCAACAACTAGGCAAAGCCATATTCAATGCACTGGCGATCTTGATAGATGTACACAAACCCTAATATCCACTGTCACGTGAACCGAGCCGCCCATTGATACCATTGACCACATGTTTCACATGCTACTCCTCTTTGTTGCCAGTTGAATGAGCAATCACAAGTGGTGGCACATTGATACCGTGTTTTGTTGGTTGACCATTAAAACATTTTATAATTTGATTTGGTCCTGACCCAGAATTTAATGTGAAAGACAACTTTCAATTTTAATCATTCGATATTTATTGTTTCAACAATTTCTTTGCGGATTCTGCATTGCCAGCAGGAGGTTTCACTGATACACCACGTTAGTGTTTCAGATCATTTTTTTGTGTGTTATGAAATTATCCGGTTTTCAAAGAGCGCTATTGGAAATGATTATAATTATTTTTTTTATTATTATTACAAAGTTATTATTCCAGTTATGTTATTGTGCTAGGCTTACTTTTATTTTCTCTTCAGATGAATGTCTTGGTTATCTGGAGGACAAGAATCGGCCACAATACCGCCAATAAAATTGGACTGGAAAGGGGAACAACTGGGTCTCATTTGGGACAGAATCCAACAAGTATGCAATGATAACAGATAATTTTCAATGTCAGAGTGTATAGTGGATATGCTTACAGAATGGATGTAACAACAAAACTACGAGACAAGTCAAGTTGAGATAGTGCAGAGCTTTGAATGAGCAAGGACTCACAGAGATTGCCAACAGGGTCTTTAGTTCTGAGTTAATATCAAGAGTTCACGATGGTAAGTATTTTAGGCCAAATTACAAAAAGTCTTTGTTTCCTCTCCTTGCCCACATCAAAATTTATGCTTTCCAGTCCCAAAATTCAAATCATGTGCCAGCAGAGGATTTTTTCTGACAATTAAAACAAACATCTCCACTTCCTAAGCCTTGTAATGAGACTTCGCTGATACAGCATCATATTATTTTATTAATACAAGAGGGCTGTATGTCAGTTGACCTCCAAGGATACGCTCGAAGGGTCACCCTCTATAAATATGGTTTTCTTTGGGTGATGTGGATAGTTCTAACCATATGGCTACATGTAATATTCATTTAGCCACCATATTGTTTGTGTTAACTTTTCATCACAACAACAACAAAAACAACAACAATAATAATAATAATAATATTATAATAATAATAATTCAATGAGCCTAATTAAAAATAATTTGCATTCTGTTATGACAAATGCTCATTTAGAAAGCCTCATGATGGTTGGAATACATCATGATAGGTGAAGCAACCTCGGCCATAACAGCGTGGTTGACAGATTTCATGCAAAATTTCCAAAATATAGAATTTTGCTTTCAAGACTGAGGATTTGAAAATAAATTAGATGGTTACATTGCATACTCTTTGTTTCTTGTTTTATTCAAAATGTTTTGGTTTTTGGAAGCTGATTTCAACATTAGAAAGCATAGCCTACATGAAGTCATATTATAGTAACTCGATGCCTATCAAATAAGTAATAAAAATTCGCCATAACTCATCAAATACCTGTGGCTACTGGGGGCCCTAGCCAAGTGAGACTCGATTCGCTTCACTAGCCGCCACCCCCCCCCCTTTAGCCCCTCCGTTGGGCAGGTCCTGGCGCCATCACTACGTGTAGACAAGGTTTGTTTGACACATTCATTCATTCTTCATTCAGCCAAAGTGTCCAATAAAATTTACACAGTTAAAATAACAGAAATAACAAACAACTAGAAAAATAACCTAAGATGGCTACGATTGATGATAGTGACGAACACTCTGGCTCAAAAGCCCATCAACCCAGTCTTCAGAAATTACAGAAAAAATAAATAATAAAATATCAATCATTTATTCACAAGAAATTAAATATTAAAGAAATTAACTGTTAAAATAAATATAAACATAAACAAAAAATAGACTCCAAGTGAGGATGTGTCTACAGCTTAAATTACTCTTTACAAGTACAGAGATCATAGGAGTGTAGCAAAATCAACGCACATGACGCTTCTCCATCCTAGCCCTGTGTCCTGGATAAGTCGGCAATAAGTCGGCAACGGTAGGCCTGATTACACTTTTGTCCCATAGTTCATAATGGGTCTTGCGCGCGATTCAACTCAGCAAGCTATTTGTAGAAGGGTAGAAAAATGTCAAACCTGACCAGTATAAATAATGTGTGTTATGTTGGGTTTTAGTGGGAAGGCTGCTTATTAAAGTTAATGGTGAGGAAATTCACTTCCGGCTTTTTATAGATAATTTGTATTGATGCAAAACTCTAAATTTTAAAATGTGTATAAATATTAATATCTTATTTTATAATCTTCTAAAAATATAGGATAAACACTTCATAGTTCTTAAAACGGTTTTTCTCAAACTGGTATGACGAATGTAGATGTCTTACTATGTTGAAAGTGTTGTTCAGAGATAGCGTGCAACATGGGACACTAGCAAAAATGTCTAAGACGATGGACTTGCTGAATGATTTGCTTGTACGTGATTCAAAGGATCTGACTTTACTGTGTGATACCATCAGAGTAAATGGACAATATGGTCTTCAAACAAAGATTCAAGAAACACTGTCATCATTCCTAAATGTTAAAGAAAGGAAAATTTCAACAAAATAAATCACACCTCACAGGCAAAAGCTGATAGAATTGGGGGAGAATTGACTGCAGCTGATGTGTCACAGATCGTTGGATTGTATAATGAGCCTAAGGAGACAGACAGCTGGAGTATATGATACCCGATCTAGAAAGCAGACTGAAAATTAGAGAAGGAAATATGAAAGATTTGATTTGTTGGAAAAATTTAATCTCAGTCAGGCATTGGAGGCACTAACAGAGGGTACTGTATTATTCACTTTTATAAAAGAGAATAAATCATTATGTTGTTGGCAATTATTGTTTATTCTGTCATGAAAGCCTACAAGTTCTTCAAGTTTGTTTATCTATTAATAAACATACTTTGTGGTTGTGTTTTCCCCTTCAGTTTGAATGCATCTACTCTATTGTACATTTCTGTTACATATGTTTATAATACCCAGTGTGCATCATTTTTATTTTATTTTTAATAATTATATATGTTTTCTTATTTAATTCATCAAAATGTTTCAACAGCTGTGACCCTAAACAACTAAACTACAGTGTAGCTTTGAAAATTGTCCAGAGGATTTTACATGTAAATCACTTTTAAGAACATGATTGCAGCCCATTAAACTCCTATTTATCATTTATTATAAAACTTCAGCTGTAAATATTATAATTAGAATAAACAATTGTGAGAACATTAAGCATTCTTGTACCGGTTTTCAAAGAATTGTTATTTTTGTTGAATTGTTGAATTATAAATGTTAAATAAATTGTTATGATTCTCATTAGGTATTAGAGTTTCTGAGGCAAGAGATGAAAGTTTTGACCACTGGAATGAAGCATCCTGTGTTGGATGGGCTCGCAAGAAATGCATTTTCATGATTTGGAAGAGTGGAGAACATTCTATCCTGTGCGGAGAGAGATTGATAACGACAGGCAAACTACATTGGTAGAGCTCCGGCTCTTTAGTCTAACGTTTTGCCCACTTCCTTGATGAGCTTTTACATTAAATGTGGATTCTAAATGAAGGAAAATATATTTAATGTTGCTACTTTCAATGTTAGAGGATTAGACGACAAATTCAAGAGACATCAACTAGCAACAGGTATAACAAATTATAAGGTGGACGTAGCCTGCCTTCAAGAAACTAAACTCACGGAGACGATTGACGAATACGTACACGAATGCCGATCCATCAATCTAGGCACTAAGGTTAAGTATTATGGATGTGGCTTCATTATTCACAAGCGATGGGCACCAAGTATTTCTAAATTTTGGAAAGTTTCAGACTGAATATCAGTTTTACAACTTAAAACGAAGGAGAACAAGTTTATTACTTTAATTAATGTCTATGCACCCACCAGTGACCGGGCAGAAAAATACCCGGCCGAACGTGAACGTATGTACAAGGAATTAAAACTCGTAAGTAAATTTGCAAATAAGACATTTCTTCTAATATGCGGAGATTTTAATTCAAAAATTGGCAAGAAACATTTAGATGAAGAAAAATGTATCGGAAATTATTCAAAAGGATTTCGTAATGATAATGGGGACGCCCTAATTGATTTTTGTGAAAATAACAATCTATTTATCACAAATAGCGCTTTTCAACACCCTGCAAGACACATCACAAC
>NW_022744966.1:551211-561065 GCF_011630105.1 Anneissia japonica | reverse complement strand
TTATTGCCAAAGACATGAGACTGGAAGGCGAACAACTAATCCGCAGCCTGGGTCTCAGTTGGAGCAAGATACAACAAATATGGAGTGATAACAGACGATTGCTGGAATGCGTAATAGAAATGCTTACAGAATGGAGAAAACAACAGGACTATGAGACAAATCAAGTTGAGAAGATGTGTATAAGAGACAGATAGTAATACATGGGCCTTAACGAAAGATGATGAACTAAAGCTAAACACTTTCCATCGTAAGCAACTCCGAAAGATTATTGGACTGAAATATCCACATAGAATATCAAATAAACACCTTTATGATAGATGTACGGCGAGACCCGTGTCACTAGAAATTTTAGAATCGAGATGGCGATTATTTGGCCACATCCTGAGACAAAACAGAAACAATCCTACAAACCTGGCAATCGACTTCTACTTCACCGAGACCAATAACAGAAAATTCAGGGGACGTCCAAGGACTACAATAATCACAACTCTCCATAACGACCTATAGTAAGATCCAGTCTACCAATACTCAATATCCTGCTCAACTAAAAATTTAAAATGATATGGAGAAATTAAAATTACTGGCACAAAACAGACACATTTGGAAAGGGCTCATCGAGGAACTAAGTAAAGCGGCCGAAGCGGAACTGTCATCGGACTTTTCGGTGATACGGCGATGATGAGGATGGTGATGAGGCAAACTACAGAGGATGTTCAAGAAAAAGAAACCAGCGACAGGAATCCCATTCTTACCAGGTATTGATACACTGCTCTAATATTAAAATTCCATTTTAATATTTTTCTGAAATATTTCTTGAAGGTTTGCATAACAAGTAAAAATTTCAAAAAATTGAACTTTTGGTACACTATTTGTAAAAAATATGGTTTTTCAGATTATAATATATGTACATTTATTGAATGACAAGTAAAACTCTTCATTTTAAAATTAAAGTTTCGGTACAGTATGTGTAAAATATGGTCTTTAGGAAAAAACAAAACACTGATTGGTTGTCTTGACGTTCCCTTGAGATTGCTCTGACCGTCATCAGGAAAATAAAGACCTTCAATTTGCTGCCAGCTGTAGTGATGTTAATGTTAATCAGCTTTAAAAGTTGATGCTTGAGTGTCATTTAGTGTAAAACAATATAAAAACTGTACAATTTTATCCTAATCATAACGTTGTTAGATACTCTATTTGATCTGTTATTAATTTATTGGTTACAGGTCCTTCAATGGAAACCTCAGATGTCAGCAATACCAAGGCAGGGCAACCAGGTTGGTGTTTTTGTACTCGTAAAATATAGATTGTTATTGGTAATTTTAATCCACTTTTAAAAGTCAGGGCTTGAGTGTCATTTTGTATTAAAAAAATATGAAAACTGTATAATCTGATTTGGTCCTATCAATGTTTTTGGGTATTACATTTGATCTGTTAATAATGTAATGGTTACAGATCCTTCAGTGGATACCGCACATGTCAGCATGAATGTAGAGACAGCACAACCAGGTTGATGTTGCAGGCACTGTTTCACACATTATTTTGAATAAATCTATTTTTCATTATTATTTTTATTTTACTAGGTATTATCTTATCTTTATTTCAGAATCAAATCTAGGTTATGTGGATGATAAGCACTTATATCTTATTGCCAAAGACATGAGACTGGAAGGCGAACAACTAGGCCGCAGCCTGGGTCTTAGTTGGAGCAAGATACAACAAATATGGAGTGATAACAGACGATTGCTGGACTGCATAATGGAAATGCTGACAGAATGGAGAAAACAACAGGACTATGAGACAAATCAAGTTGAGTTAATGTGCAGGGCTTTAAAAGAGCAGGCACTCACCGAGCTTGCTAACAAGGTCTTTGGCTCACAAACATCAGAGGATCAATCATCCCATGTACAAGCAAGTACAGATCATCCTTGTGGAAGATTACATCGAATGAACCAGCAACATGATGGTCAGTCACTCAGTATTGATACAGATATCATATGATAATGATAAAAATGATGATAGTGATACTGGATAATTATAATAAATTGGTTTTCGTTAAATCAGTAATAACTTGAGCAGTATCTCTCCATAGTGCATTTCACTGTTCTGTGCCTGAATACTGAATATGCATTGCCAAAACGTTTATTAACATTGATAAAGATAGCAGGAGCTATCGAAATATCCGTTGTATATATATACATATATATGTATATATATATATATGTATATATATATACGTATATATAAATACGTATTGTATAGTGCATTGTGTGCAAATTAGAAAGTATTTTCTTATCCCACCTACCTTTACATATAATGCCTGAAGTACTACTCACGACAAAAACAAACACTGTATCTGTCAGGGATAATGTGTGTGTGTGTATATATATATATATATATATATTGTAACGAATCTCCTTCGTCTGTCAGGATAATTACACCTATTTATGAGCGTCAGGGTTCGGCGTCGGTTGTACACCACCGACTTCACTAAACAGAAAGCAATCAAATAATACAGACACAATTTGAATTCACGATCCACGTGAGGCAAGTCAGTTTTTATTTCCAAAATAACTATTCTAGTACTCACCCTTCATAGGGTCGTAGTATTCGTAAAGTAAACGTGCAACCTTGATGTAACAATGGAAGATCAATAACGGGAGTCTCTTCAGCATTCATTTATCAAACTTGTTTTTGGATAGGTTTGTTTCAAATAATAGGAAATTCTTGGTATTTTTGTTCCTTTCTGTGCCTTTTAGTTGTTTAATTTACAGATCAAACTTGACAATTTTAGAAGTGTAATGACATAATTTTTGATTCAATTTTGTAGATATGTAGTAGGCACCTTTTAGAAGAAAAAGGGCATTTATTCAGAAACATATTTTCAAAATGGTTATTATGCATGACTGTATATTGTAAAAGAAATGGTACAGCTTATTAGAATAGAGGAAGGGTGTTTGCCTAATCAGTGGAAGTCCCTAGATGGGCTCTGGTTAGATAATTAGATCATTGTCATGTAATGATCATATGCTAGAGACAGAAGCCAATAAAAGAAGTCGAACTATGAGAAGTTATGACTTGATCTCCCTGTGTGTAAAGTAGACGACCACCTGTATAACTTACTTTGGAATATTATATATAGGGGTTTTTTCTAAATTATAGTAATTTATCAATTTAAGTTAAGTAAACTAGATTGTGTAAGTGATTTTAAATTTCTACTTTCGGCTCAAACTTCAGGAAGTCCCGTTTTAATTTTATGTGAACAAAATAATAGGCAAAGTTAGTTATAGGATATATATATTTTTATATGATAATTTTGATGAATTGTGTATTTTTGATATTTAGAATTTATATTTTATCGACAGCAAATACTAACACCTTACTTTTAATAGCTATTGTTTAGTCCTTGTGTAATTTTAAAGTATACAGCAATCATTTTAAATGCCTCCTTTTTTAATGTATTCATATGTTTTTATATTGTAATGCAATGAAATTCAGGCATGCCCTGTTGATTGTAAATTATATGCCAAAATAAATAATGAACAATTAGAGACCAGAGGGCATTGGAGGACACATGGTAATGAGACTCTCCACCCCTCACACTGTATGAACATTGTAGCAGTGGTAGTTTTAAGATTCATATAGCACTGCAATTTGTCTGACAGGCAGTCTTCAATGTTTGTCAAATACAAAAGAGTGAACAGTAATGCTCTGGTCAGGGGGAAATGCATCCTGATGAAAACATGGGTAATTTTTAAAATTTGTAAATACATGCTGCCACCAAAATATTGTAAAAAGAACAAAACATATGCATAATTTTTATACTGTATTTTAATATACAAACCAGTTTGGTAGAGCTGGTAGAATCCTACTCCAACTTAAGTACAGTTAAGATATACAGTGGCAGATTGAAGGAGGGGCCTAGCTGGCCCAAAGCCCCCCTTAAATCTTTTAAAAATTTTAAGAAAATGGAGAAAAAAGGAAAATTATATTCAAATTTTAAGTCAGAGGGTGCCATTTTCGATCATCGAAAGGCACCACAATCATAGATTTTCTCAAGTCAGCCCCCGGCCAATCGTGGTGAGGCGGGTGTGTACAGACCCAAAACCTGTGAAAGCCCCTTTTATTTCAAATATCTGGATCTGCCAATGATATATGTTTTGTTTTTATGTATATATCTTTTTGCTCTGCTGTTAGGGTTGTTCATTCTAAAGTTCTTGCTTGCTTTGAATACCTCTTTTCCATTTGTCGTCGTGTATTTTGTTACTTAATAATTCTTCATTTTGTATTGTCTTGAATTCTGATAAATGGAAATAAAGTTATTATTTGAATTTGAATATGAATATGAATTTGAATATCAAAACTTATTCATTACATTTTTTATGCAGTTGTACATATTCATTTGGACCAGGTGAAGGTGTTATTGTTACTGATAGTATTTATTGTTTAGTGTGTTTTTTTTCTCATCAACGAATTATGAGTTTTCTTCCAGGCCCACCCACTGGTGCCACCACTGGTATATACAGTATTCAAATTGTAGGCCGGTGTAGTATCGATTATGTTTCAGTTATTGTTCATAGTCCTGCTCATTTTATGTGAAACCAAAACAGTTTTTAAGCTCTTGTTATCTGTTTGGAAATAAAGCATTCCATTCAGTTAAATGCTGTGTTGTTGGTTTCATTACTGGTCTTTAAATTTGGGGGTGGAAGAGGTGCATGAGCGTGATTTTTTTTTAGGGGACAAGAGGGATGCGAGTTCCCCCCCCCCCCACACATCCCTGGATACGCCACTGCACTAACATCATATTTACACAAAGTTTATAAATTATCCAACCGACTTGCTTATCAAAATATGACGTCACAGTTTATAGTTTACTGTACCTTCAAATTATTTTAAATATAGAAAATTAAATTCAGATTTAGTGTGCTCTTACCAATTACCAGATGCGAGTAATTACAAGGAGAATAAAGCACCAATCAGCAAGGCTTACAGATTCAAAAAATCCTACACAAATCTGGCATTATCACCCATGGAATCCAAATAGACCACATACGCGAAACTTAGACAGCAAGCTCATTTACAAAGACGAAGTTGGGTTGAAGGAAAAAAATAAAATAAAGATCAGAAGAAGCACCTTAATATGAACATGGATAAAACACGACTCTGTTAAGCTTTGTTTCCATAAACTCGCTACAGAGCACTTTTTTCTGCACCGTGTATCTGCTGTTCCCATCGCAGTTGGAGACACCCCGATTCATTTGACCATAACTTCACATCATCCGAATATCGGCGTTCAAAATGCCATTTTTTTGAAATAAAAATTTGAAAGTTAAAAAAAGAACATCGCATCATCCAGGAAGGAGAGGGCCAGCGTAAATGATTCAGGATAGGTAGTGCGGTTTAAATATAAAACATGTTTATAAAATTTACTAGGCATAACTATATAAAACAATATCAGGGGCGGATCCACAGAATTTCTGACGGGGGACCACAATATGAAGTTCTCACCACCACGCCCACCTCAGCCCCACGATGGTTGGTGTAAATAAGTGGCAGATAATCGAACTCTCCTTTCACACCACTGCTGGATCGCCACTGAGCATGGTTGCACTCCTGTTTTCCCTTTTCCTCTTTTTAACTCAAATTTTCTCACTCTTTAGTAGTATTGTAGTTTCGAAGGTGCAAGTTTATTCACCGTTTAAAGTAAAACCATTTCATCAAGATACAGTAGACAGAGGCGGGCTAAAAACGTTCGGATTTCTGGGGATTCAAACATCAATTGGTTTTTGTTTAAAGATGGAGTAAAAAAAAATGTTCATTCAACGAAAATATCCCTACCCTTAATCATTATTATTATTATTATTATTGTTATTATTATTATTATTAATTATTATTATTATTATTTATTATTATTATTTTTATTATTTTTATCATTATTATTATCATTTTTATTATCATTATTATTATTATTATTATTATTATTATTATTATTATTATTATTATTATTATACTATGCGCTGTACGGACTATGCATTTTACGCTTGTAATCCAAATCCAAATTCCTTTTAATTTTATTGTATTTTATTTCGTAATGCTTTTTAAAATCTGTTTAGCTTGTAATCCCGAACATTTTTTTATTGAATTGCCCTACGTGGGATGAATAAATAAAATATTTTTGTATTGTACCATTGTTCATCATTTGAACACTACGGTAAAACCATTAATTGAAGCTCTTGGCCAGTTAATATCGAGAAGAAGCCCATCTGAAATTGAAGCACCTCCCTATAGTTTGCAATATTAGCCTCGAGAAGAAGCCAACCCCGAAAAGAGGCCAATAGCCTTCTCTTTTCAAAATACCATATGCCTTTCTTGATAGTACAGTACATACACTGTACATAAATTTAAAATGTATATTAAGACACGCTTGGTTTATACAGTAGTTTAGTCTGTCTCTTATACACATCTAGATGTGTATAAGAGACCACTCCATGATACAGATTGATGTTATAGTGGCCTTATTTATTGTTTTATACTACCAATTGCCAAAATTGACAGCATTTTGAAGCCCCCTTTTTACTTTGCAATAGTAGCCTCGAAAAGAAGCCCGTCCGACTGAGTTCTCAACCTCCCCCCACCCCCTTCCAAAAAAAAAAAATAAATAAATAAATAACAAGCAAAAAACAAAACAAAAACAAAGAAGCCCAGGGCTTTCGAGGTTTTATGGCGTATATATGATATAACTGCTACTATAGCTTGAAATAATGTTAACTCCACTATGTATGAGCCCTCAGTGAAGTGGTTTTAGAATGCAGTTGCTAAATTCAACCACTCTATCTAGAATCGAAAGAAAATGTGGACATTAAGGGGTGGGGGGGGGTGCTATAATGACAATGACATATTCTGTGCCTGATAAAATTCTGAAAATGCAGTTGCTAAATTCAACCACTGTATCTAGAACAAGCGCGTAACAGGGGTCTTGGGTTGGGGTGGGGGGTGGCAACGGTAATAATTTTCCTGGTTAGTAATTTATCATACCCACCCTACCCCCTTCCTCGTATAGAAAACAATACGACATAGGGCTTACCTTATTTATAATAACACGTGCACGCACGTGTGTTTGAAACTAAATATAAGCATTTTCATCATGGTTTTATTTATTACAAACATATTCTTTCACCATCAAGTACACATTCAAGCCCTTCTTTTAGGTAAAACGATCTATCTTTAATGTTCTTTCTATTTGAATTTTTTTCTATTTTAGAAGGCAAAGGAAGACAAGCACAAGTTCTCATTCTCAAAAAAAATTTTTTTTCTTTTTTTCTAGTTCAGGGCTTATGTTAGTGGCCACAAACATTTTTTTTTTAAACTGAAAGTATTTTCATTATGGCTTTATTGATTACAAACATATTCTTTCACCATCATTACACATTGAGGCCCTTCTTTTAGGTAAAACGATCTATCTTAATTTTTCTTGAGTTTGGGACTATTATATGTTTAAATAAACGCGCAAAATTGAGATTCTTAGGCACGTTCAAGCGGTGAAAAGGTCATCTTCAAGGGGTGGGGAAAGATTTTCCACAGATGGATCCCCTTGTCTCCCGGTGGTTACGCCACTGCGGAGAATATCTGGCGGCTTAGATCGAAGGAGCTATGGACACTTTTTGAAGTGGAGAAGGGGTTGCAGGGTGTTATGAGTCTGGTCATCATGATATCTTCCTTTTTATTCTTGTATTTATTTTTCTCTTTTTCTTTTTCTTTTTCCTTTCCTTTCCCTTTTCCATTCTTTCTCTTTCCCTTCCTCTCCCCTCTTTCTTTTCTCTTATTACCCAGCCAGCAGGTACGATGGCTTGGTCAGCCCGGTAAAAACCGGGGGGGGGGGGGGGGAACAGTCTTCCGCCTGTTGCGCCACAGATCTAGAATCGAAGAAAATGTGGACGTTAAGGGAGGTGCTATATGACAATGACAGATTTTGCGTCTGATAAAATTCTGGAAAAAAAAATCCATAAAATTTGGTAACACATTTAATAATTGTGCTAATCGTTCGATTTTTTGCTCAAATTCAAAAATTTGACGTCCAAACAGAACAAAACATGAGTAGATTATACATTTCTGAATACCATGTACAAACACATCTATCCTGTCATTGAAATAAAATCTGCTTCATTATAAGGGGTACTAATAAATCCACCACCCTGCTAACAGTAATACGTTATAAGAACGTTACAGTTTTGATGATAAAAACATTATTTTGTAGAATTAATTTGTACGTACTTATTCAAGCGTTTGAGAGTCACAACGTTTGAAAACATTCTTACACCGTTGTGTGAACGTTGTTTTGCGACTTACCTCCACAACTTCGCGAACGCTATAAGAACGTTTTGCATTTGCTTCCCCTTCCCCAATTCAAAGTAGGGCCTACGTACCAACTGGTCCCCTTCCCCATTCAGCAATCTTCTATAGATATAACCCCACTTTTCAAAAAGCGAGTGGAAAGAACAACAATCAAATACCATGAACATCTGTTCACCTTTGTTCTGTTCTCTTCGAACCGGTGCGCATTTTCCAACCAAAACCGGAAAAAATTAACTTTTTTTGTATTTTTTCAGCCGTATATATACCACTCAATCGGTTTCATGGGTGCTAACTGTTATTTAAACACCTTTTTTTCATTTTTCATATAGCCTTTTTAGGGAGACGGGCAGTCTTGTCCCGGGCGTTGAGAGCATGTCCCCAACAAGAGCACAGTTGGTGTGGTCGGGCATCGCGCCTTCTTCATGAACATTTTGCTAGCTAACAGTTTAATATATCGTTATTGTTATTGCAAACAATAGATCGACTTATAAATAGAATAGAAATTATTAGGAAAGTATAATTGCAAACAATTATTTTTAAAATTTTTCATTTCATTTCATTTTATTCAAGAATTAAAATCACAAATTTCTTAATACAAACAAAAACAAACAACATGTAATGATTAAGAACAATGGTAACCCAAGAAAGTATTAAGAAAACTTATTTCCATTGTGGCCCCTTAGACAATCAATTTCATCACATAAAATGAATATAAAAAATTAACAACAATAATGTCTAAATTGATTAAAATATAAAATAATTAACACTTTAAAATAAGACATTAAAAACACAACTATAACAACAACTGATGTATATGCATGGTAATGATATCTTTTAGACCTGTTTGTAATCACATTTAATTTCATACGGAATATGAAATCCTTCGTTGTAAGATATCGTTCATTTTGCTCTATAAATACCAACATATAACCATGATGAAAACAACTATTTTGATTGTAATAAAAATAATAAAAAAATACAAAATTTCTGCACCTCATTGTATTTCTAAAAATTGTTGACGAGAAACATGAAATATACTTTCATTGGCCTAAAAGTCGGGGAGAAGAATAGCAGTTATAAATACCACAACAACCAACTTACAACCACTGCAACAGTTTATACTCTTTGCCAGGGTTGCCAGATAGTCGACAGTCTTCACTGCCAAACACACGCCATCTCACGGCCAAATTCGGCCAAACTTTTTCTCGATATCGGCCAAAATTCGGCCAGATTTTAATCCGATTAGAAGACAAAAGTGGGTACATAATTAAACGAAAATCAGCGGTCATTCGTTAGAAATTTAAGAAATTCAAATGATATACACAGAACAATGTTAAACTTTCACTGTTTTTCGTATTTTAATTATCACCATAAAATACATGCCCAGCTTACATCATTATAAATAGCCTATGTTCTTTAGTTAGTTGCTGGCATGTAGGCCAATTCAGGGGCGAATCCACAGATGTCCGAAAGTGGGAGGGGCCGGGGCCGAAAAAGATAACACC
>NW_022744966.1:537056-547120 GCF_011630105.1 Anneissia japonica | reverse complement strand
AAATTCGCATAATTTAAAACAAAATCTGCAGATACATTGCATTAGTAATGGGGCTTCGTCACGAACCAGGAACTCGAGCGAAGGGACCATTACCATCGCAGCAAAAATTGAGTAACTCGGGATCAACCCGGACTTTTTCGTTCTATGTAAATGGAAATGTATCCGGTATTATTCCGGAATTAACACAGGCTTATTCTCACCTTGGCAGTGCAAAAGGGGTAATAGATACAGAATGAGAGGATGCAAAAGTGATGTTGGAAGTCTATGAGTGTCATACTTACATGGATAAACCAATATACATGTGTTTCCTTTAAGGAACTTACCTCAAATATATGGAATCATCCGACGCAACACTGTGTTAACTATAAACAGGCCTCAATTAAAAGAGAATTTGGCATGTCGGCTTATCCAGGTAAATGTTCACAAAATAGACACATATGTATCTGTCTCTTATACACATCTAGATGTGTATAAGAGACAGCTTCTCACCCTTCCACGGGTTCATGGGGTCAGTCCTCCAGATCTGACCTGTCAACTTCTCACACAATAGGATCCACTTGTCGCAAATAGAGATCGCCCTCTGTAGAGCTTCGCGGACACGGTAGAATGGGTCCCGCCAGATGTCATGGCCACATAGTTTACGCTGCACAAACCTGCCTAGTTCTCCACCTTCACAGTTAAAAGATCAATATTTTAAAATTAGGAATAAAAATAAATTACTAATATTATTAATGTCGGTAGTACATGTCAACATACACTGACATAATTATGTCAAGGTTAAATTTACAGATATCCCTAAAAAATAATAGATATTCCATTCAACAGGCCAAAATATTTTGAAATTAGGATTAAAAATAAATTACTAATATTATTAATGTCGGTAATACATGACTACATACACTGACATATGTCAAGGTTAAATTTATAGATATCCCTAAAAAATAATAGAATATTCCATTCAACAGGCCAAAATATTATGTAATATGTAGTTAACTATAATAACAAAATATTTAAAAAAAATAATATGTATCACATGATTTGCAATAGAATTCACAATAAAATAATTAGATGCTCATTTTCATATCTTTCCCATTTATCTTTTTGGCATTAGATGGCAAAAGTTCATCTAGAGTATATCATGAAATAGATTAAATAATTTGAAATTTTTACTAACCAATAACATCCAAAAGATGTTGCATTCTTCTTTCTGGGTAGGGGTCAAACTCCCCCTGCCTCCAAACCTCATCCACAGCATCATTAGTAGTCTCAACAAGCTGCAATCCCTCATCCAATGAAAACCCATCCAGATTGCCATAATCTCTCGCTATTGGTTCAAAGAGGGTTTGGAAAAGCTGAGCACGTTCTTTCGTATCCAATGTGTTTCCTGACATTGCTACCTCAGCCCAATACTGGAATTCATCAGAAGGGGTCAAGATGCCTAATGTAAGAGCAAAAAAAAACAAAAAAACTTTACTTTAAAAAACTATACTTTGCAACGTGCTATGCCAAGACACTTTTCAAATTAAACCTCCAGCGCTCCCGTATAGACTTGATAACAAAACTGCTGATTAAATTCGCATAATTTAAAACAAAATCTGCAGATACATTGCTTTAATAATGGGGCTTCGTCACGACCAGGAACTCGAGCGAAGTGACCATTACCATCGCAGCAAAAATTGAGTAACTCGGGATCAACCCGGACTTTTTCGTTCTATGTAAATGGAAATGTATCCGGTATTATTCCGGAATTAACACAGGCTTATTCTCACCTTGGCAGTGCAAAAGGGGTAATAGATACAGAATGAGAGGATGCAAAAGTGATGTTGGAAGTCTATGAGTGTCATACTTACATGGATAAACCAATATACATGTGTTTCCTTTAAGGAACTTACCTCAAATATATGGAATCATCCGACGCAACACTGTGTTAACTATAAACAGGCCTCAATTAAAAGAGAATTTGGCATGTCGGCTTATCCAGGTAAATGTTCACAAAATAGACACATATGTATATTGTATATGTGTGATATTTATATTTCGCTAACATATTTCAAACTTGTACCAAAATACAGTAGAATCAAATTATTCTTATTTTATTTTTTATTATTTATTTCAAATTATTTTTAAAACCTGTTACAATATCTCCTTTAATTGCATTAATATATACCTCCAAGGCTATCTTCTCTACCAGAAGAACGCTGGGATGGGTCTTGCTTGCGGATGACACTGCTTAACCCTGCCTCAAGCTGACTCAACAAACTCTGTAGCTTTGGATCAAAGCCTTGTGACCATTTTTCATCCTCAAGTAACAAGGGTGCAAACACCTAGCAAGGTAGGAAAGTTTACAAAGTAAAATAATAATGTAATTTTTAAAAGTGAAATAATAGTGTTTTAAGCCCACTGCAATTTTTAGATTTTCAATCAACAACATCATCTTATCACAGCAGAATATCCGAATGTAGACAAAAATTCCCACAGAAAAAATGGGTGTGCTAATTGACCAAAAATAATTTTATTTTTATTCGAAATAATTGATATTTGCGGGCAGCGGGTTTACAAATCAAAGTATTAAAAAAAATCTCAAATCAGTTAGTAGGCCTAGTCCATGTGTTTTTGAGAATGATTTATGGGTATAATTATTTATTTTAGGGAATAGGTAAGGAGCACCTTCATTGTTTATTAAAGTTTCAGTTTATTTTTAGTAATAAAATTAACTAAATATATACCATACACCGAATATTCATATCACAGAACCTCTCGGGTTAGAGGCGGATCCAGAAATGTTAAATAAAGTGGGCCCAGGGAGGAACTTTTACAGATGGAGGTTCTTGCCACCTCAGCCCCAAACACAGGCCATAATACATAGACTTGTCCTGCTTTAACTATCAATAATTGGTTGAATATAAAAATGAAATGAACCATCGTACCTTCTTTACAGTATGGTACAGGGAACTGATTGGTGAGTCAAGCATGCTAGATACCAAGACCACATTGTGAAGGTTGTCTGGTGTAATCACAACAGGCTGTGATTTGAAGAATACTATCACTTTGTCCTTTGTGTCACTCGGCTCAACCTGTAATAATTATAACCCATTAAAATATTAAGAAACTAAATAAAATGCTATTGTTTCTTTGGACATATATAGCCATGATATGCCTATATATGGTCATGATATGATGTCATTATGACCATATTTAGGCATGCCATATATTTTCGTCCAATTAAAATTCATAGTCTGGTCAGCACCTAGATAGATAGGCATGCTGGTGAATCCAACTACCTCAGTTACAAACAGCCCTAAAGTGAATGGCAGGCTAAGTACCTACCAAATTGTTAGGCATATTAAATGTGATTGTCACACCCACTCTTCCAGGGTAGTAACCATCACCCAAGTGAAAAAATCACGTACGTTGAGGGAACACCAGGTGTCCAAAGCTTCATCTTAAGTGTATTCACTGAGCTTTAAGAACTGCCTGGTGTATTTAGACCATGGAGTCAAAACTTATTTTCCTCCATGATGGAGGATGAATAAACAATTATTCTAAAAAGGAAATCTTTTTGTCTAGTTTGTGAGGTGTGAACACCTGCTGTTTAGCAACACCAGACTCTCGTTTATTTGTGTCTAATGTGTATCTCAATAAATCTTTAGAAAATGATCCAAGAATTGAGCCAAAACTTGTAAGAAATATTTTTCTATTGATATTGATCTTATCTTATTAGTGTTTTATTTAATGTAATTAAAGAAACTTAATTACATAGGATAACAAACTTTTTAGTGAAGTATTGCCTTTGATTGTTATAATAATATAAGTATGATGTCCATTTTGAATGTTGAAATATTGAATACATACTTTATTGGAGAGTTGAACAGTTTTATCTCCTGCTCTTTGTTTTATCTTCGCTGCGAGCACTGGAACATTTCCATCGTCCAGAAATGAATTAATTCTGTCTCTTATACACATCTAGATGTGTATAAGAGACAGTATGTATATTGTATATGTGTGATATTTATATTTCGCTAACATATTTCAAACTTGTACCAAAATACAGTAGAATCAAATTATTCTTATTTTATTTTTTACCTATCCAATACCTGTCTCTTATACACATCTAGATGTGTATAAGAGACAGGTCGTTTATTTGTTTGTGTCTAGTAAATAGGCTAAATATTAATGGTATTTATTTATTTGCTAGTTGGTTGATAAATTGATTGTTTATTGGTTTTCCTAGTCTACTTTAATTGGATTGTTTTGCTCCGTAAGTTTGTCAAAATATGCTGCAATTTAAATGAATAAACAATACTTTGGTTTGTTGATTGACTGATTGATTGATTGATCGGTTGGTTAGTTGTTTGCTTGATTGATGTACTTCTTGATTTATCAATCGATTGATTGATTTAGTGATTTACTGATTGATTGGTTGATTTATTCATTCATTGAACTAGAGAGGGCAGCAAAATGTAAAATAAACACTGTGTTAAACTACTTAAAAGGTCGGGCGGACCGAATTTGGCGGCCAAAATCGGTCCACCAGACTAATTTTCGCCTCTAAAATCGGTCCACTGTATCGATTTTAGCGGCCGAAGGCCGAAACCTGTCGCCTTGGATAAAATTGGTCCGCCTGTCTGGCTGTATTTTATCTAGATATTTTATCTAACCCAGATTAAACAATGAATGGTAAACACTAAAACCAAAATGCATTAGGTGCTTCAGGCGATACACACGCTAGGAAGGGCCTATCATTTAGGCCTAAAATGAAACACAAAATTGAATCCTGGCAGATTTTTGCTGACAGGTCAACTACCAACAAGCAAAATTTACAATTCGTCGTTATTAATATTATGGCTCTTAATACTATTTATCTTGTAATTTGATGCAGATATCAGGATTGCTATTGAAATCTTGCATCTTGAATGCAAGATTAGCAAAATCATCGCCATTTGTATGACTCTCATAACGAACATTATTTCAATCATCATTTTATTAGTTCAATGTTTTATTTCAAAAACAGAATAAAATGGCAGCTGACTGCCAGTTTAATCGATTGACCTAGCTATAGCTCTACTAATTTTAAAGCCATACTGTATTATAATTCAAACGAATTTGAACTCCTGTTTAATATAATTCAAAAGTCAGAAACGTTTACGCCCATCAAATTCTGTTCGAACGGACTTAACCAAAACGAAAACGATTAATGTTACAGAATTAGACCTCGTTGTAATTATACTTCCCTGGTTGCGTAGGAAAGAATTCCAGATATAAGGTGTACACTGGTATATTGAGTAATATTGCCGCGCACTGTGCCCCTGGGGATTTTTCTGCATAATGGAGTCCCTAATTGAGCTACAGAACGGATTCTGTTTGTTCCCTAGGAGAAATTGCCAATCTTCGGGAAAAAATACACGCTTTGCCGGTGTCTGCTGACGAATACGGAGACGCCAGATTCGACTCAATACGTCACGCGCACATTGATTAACCCAGCTCACGAAACGATCCTATCCAATACATCCAGCCTAATTATACACTACTGTCGCTACTCACTTATGTCAGTCAAGATTACAACCGCGCCTCCATCTATAACCGTAATGCTATCATTACAAATTGAATCGATGAAACACTAAATTGGAACAGCCAAGTGCTATATTTCATGGTCACGAAGTTTCTCAGCAATCGCGTGCAGCCTCCGGCTTTACATAAAAGCAGTAAGACCTGCGCATGTCTAGATAGTAAAAATGTGTAGCACATATATCGCGTGTACGCAAATATGATATAAACCGACGTTTGTGCGTAAGTTGCACGGTCATATTTTTGGAGATTTCTCGCATGCTGCATCTGCCTGGCATTACCGCGAGAAGACTGCGCATGCTTATATAGTATGCTGATTACTACCTGTATGTGTATGCTAACATTTTACGCGCGGTGGCGTAATTTGCCCGCATACGAGGGTTTTTATTTATGTTTATTATTATTATTATTATTATTATTATTATTATTATTATTATTATTATTATTATTATTATTATTATTATTATTATTATTATTATTATTATTATTATTAATAATAATAATAATACATGTCCTTTGGTAAAGTTCTATTTTTAGCGCGCTGCCACGTGCCGTTGTCTCTTTGTGCAAATCGACCTTCATAAACACTTCATCGCATGGAATTTCCACGTTACCTATATTGAGCGACGTTGAGCTATTATCCTATTTATGACTCTGCACTTTATAAGTTCAATCTGTCAATCGACGTTTTTTTTATTAAATAAATCCATGAATACGAAATTTGATTCATCAAAATAGAATGATAAAAATGAAATAAAGATTATATTCGATTGCTACACGCTTAGGTCTATATAGCTTGAGGGACACGGTATGTGCTATATTTCAATATAACCTTTTAGATAATGAAGAATACGATAATAGTAATGAACTTGAACTAAACCCTGGGATATCAAGTAAAATATAGCTTTCATGGCCTACATTGGGCTTATATCGCAGATGCTTAGTTTACATAATAATGTAATAAAAATATAGATTGTCTTTAAAGCGGCGAAATATGAATTGACTATTATGAAATAATAACAAAAAGACCTATATTTCTTTTAGAATTCACTCTATGGACGTTACTTAACATAGAGAGGCGACTGTAAGGAAGTCTCATGGAGGTGGTAAATGTCTCATCTATCGACGCCGAAAAAAGGTCAATGCCTCAACTTAGTTAGTCTAATCTACTAAAATGACAGTAGGCCTAACCTATGAACTCAGGCCTATGTACAAAACACCAACAATTTCTACAATAACCCTGTGGATTCCAGTGGCGTACCTACGGGTGCGCGGAAAGGACCGGCATTAAATATGTCCGTCCAAAGCCAAATAATCACGCTCAAGCAATCACCTCATATCACCTTATTTTCCTACCTAGTGCCCCCTCATTTTATCATCGATCCCTTAAATCCACCTTCTCCCACTCCCCACCCCTTCGTTTCAAGACTTTAGGTGGTTTCACATAGCAATCATTCTCTGAATTAGTGAATTCCACCATTAAGAGAGTACGTCTACCGCGAAAACGAATCTTCAATAAATCCGGCATGTGGTTGAACCACTGAGGTTTGAGAACATAAATGGTGGTCAAGACCAGTTAAGTAGTTAATTAAGTGGCATAAAACGAACGATATGTCACCCCTAACCCTCCCCCTCCATATCAGACATCAGAAAATGAGATTCGTGATCAAATGCCTGCCTTCTAAGGTGGCAGACATTTCGTAACCCATAACTGTTCCGCGGATATTAGTAGCGAAGCCCCTGCAATTGTAAGTCTGGGTAAGTCTGGGTTACAAAATGTCCTCCGTACAGTAGCTTGCCTGCTGTCTAGGCTGGCTTCTTGCCTGTTTGTCTGCTCGCTTGCTTGCTTGCCTGCCAGCATGCCTGCCTGTATACATGTTTGTTTGCCTGCTTGTCATTTGTGATTGATTGACTGCACTAATTTATTTTCAATTATCACATGACGACATAAATAAACGTTTCAATATTGCATTCATATAAGCTTAATCTATATGACGATACAACAATTTGTTTTTGTGTCTGTTCTCCATTCATCGATTTTAAAAATAATTGTTAAAAATAAAAGAACATCCATAGGGGAAAGAGAGAAGGGGACAGAAGGATAGTAAACCAACGTGAACAATTTATCAATTTAAAATCCTAATAATCACTTAAACAGACCGGATAACGTTTCACCACGGCCAAGTACACTACTGTCAGTTAACAAGAGTTCTTGTACAAGTGACAAATTGCAACGCTTTGCAAAAACATATAAATCAGCCGAGTCGTGGACACAGCCAACCTGACGACATCGCCATCTGGAAAACGGTACAGAGAAACAAGCCTCAAGATGGCCATCGTAAATCAAACGCACTTTTGACAGAAGTTTTAACAACATTTCTTCCAAATTGAAACACTGCATTAATTGCGGTTGATGTGTTCTTGAGGCTATCCAATTCACGAGGAATCGATGTGTTGTACTAGTACTGCTTGGGTTGGGATAACACAACGCGAAAGAAAAACAAGACGGTATGGAAAATAGCTTGCGTTTTTAGAATAACATGAGGGCGCACTGATTTTTTTCTACATGCTCATAAACAAGTCGTACAGTAGGTACAATTTTTGTATTATCGAGAGGATTAATACTAACACGATTTATAACTAAAAGCCAAACGCCATCCAGTGCTCTTCTTGAGATAATGCAAAGGTCACTCGTAAGAGGAGAAGACATTGATATGATGTAGGCTAATACTCGGGAACGTTTAATAAGATACACGTTTTTCAAATTTAACTGGAGGAGGGGACCTGGAGAGAGGCGTAACCACCATTTTCCTTTAAGAAAAAAAAAAACAACCGTGTGTGCCCAACCTGCCCGACCTCATGAATCTCGAAAATCTAGGATTGGGTTCTTGGCAAAAAATTCCCTATATGTTACTAAGGAATTATAGCCCAAATAGCCTTTTAGGCCTATGATGTTTCAAAGGGCCTCTTTCAAACTTCACTAAATTTTATTATGGGGATTTTAATAGGCCAATTAACCAAAACATGGTTACTGGAATCGGTTCTAAAGCCGGCTTTCCACTAGGCGAATATATTCGCGCGAATCGAAAGCGTCGGTTCATGCGCATGCGCATTCACATTCTTATCGGAGTTTTTGCGAAGCGAAAAAATGCGCAACCAATGAGAGCTCAGGAAGCGTACTGACGCTTTGATTCGCGCGAATAAATTCGCCTAGTGAAAAACAGGCTTTAGACTGTAGTAAAACAAATCGACCACCGATCGACACTGCTAAAGTCACTCGGGGTTATTTAATGTTCAGCAATCTTTAAGACACCGATCACTTTTACTAAAATCAAACTCAACCATTTAACGACTGGGGCTAGCCTTTTAATAAGAAGCAGAAGGCCCAACCACAGCTTCCGATGAGCAAGTCTGGTGGTAATAGAATTTTTACTCACAAGTAAAACCTGAGGTGAGGGCAGATTTACCGGTCAGGTAGCCCTACTTTAATCTGTAAACATCCTGTGCGCATGCGCATTATCTAGTCCCAACTTCTCTTATATCAAATATAAATCGGAGTGACGTTTATTGCAATCAAAGGTGAGTTGAGAGTACTGTACGGTGAGATTGTCATGACCTTTGCCCATAAATCAGAACCAGTGTGTTTCTATAAATTACATACGCGTTTGTTTCATAATGTATACCGGTACTTGTATTTGTTTAACGAGATATCATGTCATGCGTTGGACTGTGTATGTTAGGTTAAAATAAGAATAAATATGTATATACTTGTTTAGTGCCATAACCCCCAGCTGAATTTTCGACCTGAATATTAGAGGCGGGAATTTTTTTTTTATTATTGTAATAATTTAATTGTAGGAGGCCTATTGAAAATGATTAGTTTTACCAGTTTCCCGTGTTTTGAATCGAATTTAAAATATTTAATTTTGGAACAGACAAGTAGGCCTATTTTCATATTTGGCCTTATTCTGTAATACTTAAACCGGGTGGGGTTTTATTGTAAGTCATGTCCCATGGAAAATAGCAAAAAATTCATACTATTACAGTAACTGCTTGAACACATAAATTAGTGTGGGCCTATTTAAAGTGTTTACCCAATTACAGCGCAAAATGATAGAAACACTTCTAGTCACTGGAAGTGTTTTATTATTTTTATAGGCCTAATCAATATCCTGTTACAAAAATAAAATCATTTTTTAAATTCTATAATTTGCTCCAAGTCAATAATTTGTATGTTACTGCAGGGTTTTGATGATAATTACTTTGTTGTTGTATATAATGATGACAAAGATGATGATGATGATGATCATGATGACGATGATGATGATGATGATGACAAAGATAAATGATGCTGACGATGAGGATGGTCTGTTTTAGGCCTATTCATTTATGCTCAAAGCAATAGAGCTACATTATAAGCCTATGACATTGAATTAACGATTAGGATGGCTGTGACGACAATGTTGCTACAGTAGCGAATTTAGAAATGAGGGTTGGAT
>NW_022744966.1:535137-536992 GCF_011630105.1 Anneissia japonica | reverse complement strand
AGTCAAATCAGAACAGTGATGTAATTGTGGAATGTGGAAGAAAGGCTATGGCTATCCTGTTTGGGGCTGAATCATTGATTCACTTGATAGCTTCAGATTTATGCTCTTCAATAAGAAAGTTGTTAGGGTTGTAAATGGTTTGTGACGCCTTAGGAATTACCTCTAATTTCATCTGCCACTAACTTTCATAGTTTAAAGGTATACTTCCAAGTTATGGAATGGATGAAGAGGGAAAAAAAACATGGATGCTACAAAGTGGGGCTGGAAGCTTCTTAAAAACGAGTTTGTGCCATTCATGACAACAATGAACTGCTCCAGATGAACTTTTAAAAATAATCCATTGCAATTGCACTACTGGATAAAACACCACGTTGCAGTTGCAGACGCATGGGTTGGCATGCAAATCAGCCTGTGGAGCCTGTCAACTTGAGGGATGTGAGAATGTAGAGAAAGTAATAGATGACGAAGAGGTAGAAATGGAAACAGATGACTATTGATTTATCGTAAAGTACAAAACATTAAATATAGTAAGCCTGGTCCTATAATTCCAGTCTCCTTGTTGTTATAACTGTAATCAATAGAATCTTAGATGGTAACTTTCTTTGATTTGACCCTAAAATGTTCAAACAACGGCATTAAAAATTGCTAAAGTAGCTAAGAGCTTGTTTCATTTTTCTTTTTTCATTTTTATTCATCCACATATCCAGGTATCCATGTAATGCCACGGAGTAAACATAACAGTTTGTTGTTTTGTTTTTTGTTGTTTTTTTTTTTCACGTCTCACTAAGTTACAATGTAAACATTTCCAACCTGACTAAGCCATTATACATTCCGTTTTAGAAGTTATTTTTCTTCTAAAAGAGTGCGCCAGTTATGCCAACGTACTTTAAATTCATTTTTCTTACAGTTGGTATCAAACATATACCTTTCCATGTTATAGAAATGTTTTATCTCAGTTAATGCAGTCTTGAAGAAGGCATACAATTTTTGAACCTGAATTTATAAATATGGAATTTTAGAACCATTATTATATTATTAAAAACATAATCTCTTTGTTCAGAGTTTCCCAAAAGTACCAGTTTTTTACTCAACACTAAACTTCTTTTCAAAAATTGCTAAAGTAAGTACTGATTTATGGCTGTTTATACATGGCGGCCATTTTGGACGTTATCTTGAATTGATTTATATTGATTATATCACATTCTAAATTGTCTGAAATAATTTACTGACCTAAATATTGTTTTAAAAACATCGTGATTATAGCACAATTTGTAGCTGTTTTATGGTATGGCCGCCATTTTCGCTGCCATCTTGGAAAACACCACTTTCCCGTGGTCGGATTTTATAAGACATTTTCTATGTTATTTAGCACACTCAATACTAACAAAGTCCGTTGAAAAACCTTTTGTTGCAATTTTTGGGGGTTAAACCTTATTTCTACTGGACTATGCGTGCTTTCCATTATTTGCGCAATTCAATCTGGATGGTGATTTCTTTTATCATAATGATTTTTTTACGCAAATTATTTAGATTTAATTTAACGGCCATACTGTTAAACGTAATTTAATGATAATTAGTAGTACAGTACCGTAACCTTGATAATGAATGGGCTTTGTGCACAAGTATATGAGTTTATATCATTTATACGAAACAAAAAAAAAACTCCAGAATGCAAAATCGATGTTAAAGTAATATGAATTTATGAAACTACTGTACATAGTCATTCACAATTTCATTCATTCACATTCAATGTTGATACCGTACGAATAAACAAATCATTACTTCGCCCAGTGATCCTTCTCTTGAGCTCTGCCTTATACCACGCCCAATGGCGGATTCAAGGAAAGGGGGGGGC
>NW_022744966.1:528987-535110 GCF_011630105.1 Anneissia japonica | reverse complement strand
CCCCCCCCCACCCCGAACTTTTTTTTTTTAATGGAGATATAAAGAGAGTGTAATTTCGGGCCATCTAGAGGTGCCATTCACAAATTTTCTTACCTCACCCCTAACCATGGTGGGGCTGAGGTGGTATAGATCCATCTGCGGAAGTATCTCCCCGGGCCTCCTCTGTTTTGAACTCCTTGATCCGCCACTGTTGCCTAGGACCTGAAGATACGCTCAAGCAAATTGTTTGAACTCGGGGTTGCCCGTCACGCACACCTGCTCCTTACACAAAATCATGTATACAACGTTTTTGCGGAGGTGGCAGAATAATGATTAATATTATTAAATTACTCAGGTTTATAAGTTAGCATTACAGCATTAATTTGAATTATATAATGCTATTGTCTGCCATCCACGTGTGGTTCGAGCGCTATACAGGGCGAATCCAGAATTTTTCAAATGGAGGTGTGGGCACAACCGCCTCAGAATAGGTAAGTGAGTAGGACATAACATTGATTTGCATTGAAAATTTTAAAAATTAGTGGCAAAACCTGGGGGGCATGCCCCCGCGTTCCCCTACTGGATCCGCCCATGGCTTAGTACTAATACTACCCTCCCCGTTTTAAAGCAGGTTTTTCACTAGGCGAATTTATTTGTGCGAATTGAAAGCGTCGGTTTATGCGCATTCACTTTTCTCTCGGTGATTTTTGCTTCATCAAACTCAGTAGTTCGAACTGTTTCTACTTTTTGCGAAGTGAACAAATGCGCAGCCAATCAGATCGAACCAATGCTTTCGATTCGCGCGTATAAATTTCTGGGGGTATTTTAGGCAATTGTGTCAGTACAACTTAAACTATGTAAGAACATTTAGAGGATTAGTTTAAGAAATTCAAGACATCAAGATCATGTATGATGACCTACTCATTGAATTAGGATTAGGCCTACTGTAATGTTAATATTCTTCAAATGTGTTAAAGTAGTGGAAGAGGGCGCCAGATCATCAATTTCTAACGCCTGACAACCAATAATGTTAAAAGTAAAAGAAAGCAGCTTGCAGATAGGATTCATTGAACTACGTAGCTTCTTAAGTTGGCTGTGGTAATGTGGAAAACAATATAAAATAATTTAATTATAGATTAATGAGAGAGGTTTGATTTATCTCAACCAAACACCCCATCAACGCCGATAACTGTACCGAATACAAGTAACGTGGAGTTTCACTGTTTTGTTTGCGCTATCTCCCAGAAACTTCATCTGAATTTCCGACAGATGGCGTTCTTTACCTCAATGGCGTATCTAGGGGTCTTGAAATTGGGTGCCCAATGTGTGTGTGTGGGGGTGGGGGAGGGGAGCTGAGCAAGGTGAAGTTGGAGCTCGATGAGGGCATTAACTCACAAAAATGGATGATATGAGGTCATTTTTAGAGCGTGAATTTTATGCTTAGAATATTTTCAATAGGGGTGTGGGCTCTCTCCACCAACCGCCCCTAGACACGCCTCTGCTTTACCCTTGCCAAACTATGAATTTTAGGTTTACCTTCGCTCTGAAGCTTACTAATCATAAATTATAGGGACAAGTTAACAAATCTATTTCTACCGATTATTTTATTATTATTATTATTTTTTAATGAATGATTTATTACTCTTTTTCTATGTTTTCTATGTAAGTAAAATCTTAAGCGGACCTAGTAGTTTGGAAAGATATTTGTGCTATGTAGGCCTAAATAGATTAAGAGGTCGTGAAATCGTTACAAAATTAAAAAAAAAAAATGTTCCTCGCCTCGGTCCAATGGAATATACATATAAAATATTTTATTTTGTCTGACTAGGCATGGAGGTATACAACCATGGACTGAGATAGCACCATGATGCTTCTTTGCTCCGATGATGAGCACTAGGAGTACCCTGCTGGCTGATTGATTAATTAATTAATTAATAGATAATTTTTGTATGGGCGGCCGTTAGGGCCAATACACTCGACTGCCTCTATTTTACTGCCATCACCTAAGCTTTCGAGATACGAGAACTTGTTCACTTGTATACTTTATTTTAAGTTCCCATTATCTTAAAGTTGAGACAGGCAGATGGTCTCGAATAGAAAGAGATAAAAGATTATGTAAGTGTAAAGAATGTGTGCAAGATGAGCATTATATTTTATTTTTTGTAAATTTACAGAGGAAGTTACGGCTCAAATTAGAAATACTTACCGTAATGGTCTTGTTTGGAACTCTTCTTCCACAACAAATAATGTCCCATATTGTTTATAAAGGCAATGAAAATTTCCCAAATGTAAAAAAAAAATATGTATTTATTTATGTTATCGACTTTTCATGTTGGACTTTGTGGTCAATAAGAAGAATATTAATAATAATATCATTTGCACTAATCTACGCCTTTGACAACGAACTCGCAGGGTGCTCTGATGAATACAATTTTTGCATGTCCGCCCTCAATAGTTTGACATCAAAACATGTTCTTCATGGAAATTTGATAAACAGGGCTACAGCAATAATGAAAACTGCCATGGGTAAATTCTGGAAACCATCTATGCGTTTGTCTATTTTTCAAGAGAACAATTTTGTCGTTTTGATTATATAAGATAATAAATATGGTTCTTAAATCGTATAGGCCTAAGATAGACCTATGCAAACTAATCGATTCCATTCTATCGTTTAGTTTAATTAATGTTTTCATTTCTTCAGTGTTGTGTACATCATCATCTGTGGTGTTGGCTCTTATCTATGAATTACTTCATGGGGGGGGGGGTAATTCACACTCACTGTATTGTAATTGTGAATTTGTGAAGTCCCCACGCACCCCTTCTCAGCTCCTCACATATTTTTTACTCACCAAATAGAGTAAGCCTTATGCAGCGCTCTCTATAGTTTTTAAGTTTGTTAATTAGTCACTATGACAGGAAAATCTCAATCAGCTCTAAGATCAGGCTGATGCGCTCCCTTGTCATCTCTATTTTCTTATATGCATGTGAGTCGTGGACTCTGACAGCTGAGTTAGAGAAAAAAAATTCAGGTCATGGAAACGAGATGCTTCAGAAAGATCTTTGGCATCTCCTATAAAGACCGCATCACAAACGAAGAGGTAAGGAACAGAATAAGACAAGCGATTGGGCCATACGAAGATCTGTTGACCATTGTAATGAAAAGAAAATTAAAGTGGTACAGTCACATATCAAGATCGTCCGGAATTGCCAAAACATTCCTGCAAGGAATTGTGCAAGGAGGCAGAAAGAGAGGTAGACAAAGAAAGAGATGGGAAGACAACATCACAGAATGGACAGGCTTAAAGCTAAGTGACACACTACGGAAGACGGAGGATCGAGAAGGATGGAAGAATCTGGTTGCTAGGTCATCTACGGTGCCCCAAAGGTCAACTTGACTATGGGATGATGATGATGATGAATTAGTCACTATAACAGTGTCACGAATGAAGGTGGACAATTTATTCGATACTTGGGCGGATGCAGAGGAGGCTTGGCAAAGGGAGCGGTCGCACCCCTCTAAATTGTATTAAGAAAACTAATTGTTGTATTGTATTGTTGTAAGGTATGAGAGTGCAATTTCCGGGCACCTAGAGGCAGGCGCGGATCCAGACCTCTTCCCACCGTTCGCCAATATAAAGTGATATCAGTGCCAGAAACTCTTTCTGTCAGAAATGCCACCTACCTAAACCAAAGACAAAAATATATAAACAAAATAAACTTTTTGCATTGTCTAAGTATTACTCAAGGAGGGACTGTAATTAAATCGGCTGCGCGATAACGGACGGTACATTGTTGAATTCTTTATTGTTATGATTTATGTCACAATGTATGGTTAATACAAAATCAATCACAGAGAGAATAGGCTATACATGCGTTGATTCTTAAAACCTTACTGAAAGGCATATATAATTTTTATTATATTTTGTTATTCCAAAATTACACCAAAGCGGAAAAATATTTTTTTGAATTATTACTTTTTGATTAATGAATTTTTATTTCATTATTTTAACGAATGCTCTTAATGGAGTTGGTAGCCTAATTATAGACCTAGAGCTTAAAACTTAAGAACACACTTAGATAGAGTACATCTAAAAAGAAAGTCAAAAATAACCACCGAGCACTGAGAGACTGGACATGAACACAGAATCTGAAGAAGAGCAACGACGTGAATGGTATGTAAATTTCAAATCATACAGCGTTTGGAGTGGAAAAAGAATTTTTTTTAAATTTTAAAAATACTGAGAAATTGAGAAGATATCTAATAAGCGTATAATACTGTATTAATTGGAAGGTAAAATGTAAAGTTTCCAAGCCCGCATATCCAGTAGGCGGGGTTGTTAATGAGAGTATAGCGGACAAAACCGAATTTGATGAGGTCCACATTTCCAAGGCGTTCGAGAATGTACTGAATATAGATTTGTGATTTTCTGTGATTTAAAAATAAAATCTTTAATTTTCATATTTTAACCAGTAGGCCTAATCTACTCAGTCTGTCGTAATTCGGAAAAAACGCAATTTACTCAATTTTGAAACTTTGGCTTAGGGGCACCCTGTGGATGTAATCTATCATGGAACGTGATCATATAGGCCTACTCCAAACAATTTTTCGAAATACGAAATTATTATGAGAGTTACGCATTATATCCGACCGTCCAATCACTAAGCATTGTTGGCAATCAACCAGTCACAGAAAACAGTTATGCATATTTAATTACTTTTCCAGCTGGTGGCGCTACAATGAAAATGCATTATTATTTTTCCTGAAGTTACAACTTAAAAGTTGTGGTCATAAGATCAAATTTAGAACCGCATTATTAAGATTAAGATTAACCTAAGATTATTAGGTTAATCTTTCCATGTCGGCGCGTGCACTGAAAACGTATTTTTTTATTTTTTTTTTATTTTTTTAATTGGATTTAACATGTGTATAATGATTTTGACAGATAAACAATCTGCAAAATCAAAATCAAGCAAAAAGCAAACCGGCTGCTTGGACTGATGTGGAGAAATTGCAAACTGCTTACACCATCAGCAAAATTTACTCTATATACATCAATAATTACTCCATCCCTTGATTTCTGTTCAGTATCTCAATATCTCATACTCATTCTATTAGAATAGACTGGATTCATAACAAATTCATGAAGTTCATTGGCCCAGCTGCCGGTTCGCTTAGTTGCGAAAAAGTTTTACCATCGACTAGACGAAAACGAAACGATCTTATTTTTCTATTTAAATGTTTAAACTGTAACTGTAAGTTTGATTGTAACCTTGTGTCGAATTTTTATTTTCATGTTCCTGTGCGTAAGCTTCGTACCAATCATTTGTTAAAAGTTCCGTACTCTCGTGTTAATGTTTGTACTAATGGTATTTTTCGTCATGTTGCACTTTCTTATAATAATCTAGTTCAAATGTTTCCTAATATTGATATTTTTAATTGTAATACTTCTATTTTTAATCTTATACTAAATACCGGTTTTTAATATATTATTACGATTTTTTTTATGCTTTTTATGTTTTTTTTTAATCTTATATATTTTTATGAATGATATTGTATATTTTTATGGCGACTCTGTTATTGGTGTTTTGATACACTGTTGAGTCTTGAATAAATAAATAAATAAAAATAATTCTCTGTATTATCTATTAAGCATTTAAAGAACGGACTTCCTTATGTTGTGGTAATATTAGTCGGTAATATTTTAAAGACCATTCAACAAACAACATAAAACAAAATTCCCACGTCGGTGCATGTATAAAACTTGTAATCCTGAAATTTGGATATAGAGCAGACTTCCTTATGATTTAGGACTAAGGAAATAAATAGGCCTATGGGTCTGAACTTTGTGGGTGATAAAGTAAAGTGTTCTTCCTTATGCTGTGGTCATATTAGAATATAATATCATTAAAGACAATTAAAAAAAACCACATTAATATATCAAACTTTTGGGTTAAACTTCCGAGAATCCATATAACGTAATTTTCTAGAAACTATTAGGAAATGAGTTTGCATGAGGAAATCATTGCTGCGAAGCAGCCAATTCATATTCTTGACAGCAATTTGACCTCTGAAAGGTCATTGTTTGTCAAAAAACCTGCGCCTAAGACAACTGAAAAGCGGAGTTTCCTTCTTTCGTTTTGCCG
>NW_022744966.1:519180-528792 GCF_011630105.1 Anneissia japonica | reverse complement strand
CGTGCTAATTATTACATTTAGGCGACGCTTGTTGTAGACTGGCATAGTGTTTTCGGAAATAAATACCATTTTATACACATGCGCAGATCGATTCGCCAGCAGCGAGATATCACTGCAGCAACGCTATTGTACACGGTACCAACGCTGTTCTAATATAGACAATGGGTCGTGTCTCATATTATTTGTTATATTTATTTTATTATTCATTATTTTCACTTGACTCGCATAAATAATTTTGTTCGAAGAACATTTTATGCAGTTTTACTTCGCAGCACTTCACTTGCAATTTGCAATTTCTAGTTATAGGAGTGATGTTTTGCCCTACCTGACGTGTAATCTTACTAGTGATGAATCTGATCCCCTAATGGAAGAGGGTACTGCAAGTTTTATTAGGAAATGAGTTTGCGTCGGGAAATTATCATAAGAGTGATGCTTTGCCCTATCTGACGTGTAATCGTACTGGATACTCAGTACGTCTCCAAATACTAGTGAAATAGATAATTGTCCGATTGTGTGCATTGAAAATGTGACGAACTCGGAATACAGGTTGACACTCATATCAAAAGGTCTGTTAATTAACCTTCCACAGGAGCCTGTCGTCACATGCTACGATTCCTCCCATCAACACATCATTATCATCATCATCGTCTTCATCATCGCTATTACTAATTGTCCATGGTAAAATGGGGAAAACTATTAATTCTGTGTGTATTCATTCATCAATAGAAGTCTCGTAATAATGCACGAGTGCGCTTCTCAGTATCTAGATTAAAACAAAACTTTCCGAAGCTAGGAGAACCCCAAGACTACCGCAAACCACCCCCTCCCCCACCCCACGTCTAAAATAGTCTTCCAGCAACAAGAAAACATTACGTTTTCTTCCCATGACCCAGCCCACTGAGGGACCCCATTATGTGATGGTCAGGGTAAAGCTCGGTTTCCATATAATCGCTCACCCTCGGCGACAGTTTTCGGGAAGGTTGAACTTTACCACCAGCTTCAACTTTACCGATTGCGTTGCAGACGCAGGCGAATCAGATGCCCTGCGCAATCGGGAAGGCACCCCGATTCGTCTCTGAACCACAACTGTCACGACTGTCGCCGATAGGGTAAGCGATTCTATAGAAACCTAGCTAAAACTCTGGATCCGCGACTAAAAGCTCCCTATTCTTAAAATGTTATATTCCCTCAGCCTCAACCATGGTGGGGGCAGTGAGGTGGATCTTCACGCACCCCCTACCGCCAAATCCTGCATCCGCCCCAGCGGTATCACAATACTTTGGATCTTGAAGGCAGAAAACAGTCATGGTCAGATAATTATTCTGGCTATTGTGTTATAGGCCTATGCAAAAGTAAGAGAATAGAATCAGTCGATCATCTCCTCTTTGATTGTGAAAGTTTATTCACTATAAGAAATATATGCTTTAGCAACCTAAAAAATGATTTATGTAATATTAATTAATATTTTTGGGATACTTTTGTGAAAGTTTCACAGGAATTTATACATCATCTACTTCTAGACAATATTTATAATATGTATAAAGATGAAGAAATTTGTATGATTTTTGATAAACTCTGTAAATCTTTTTTATCCAATGCCATTGCTCATAGACATAAATTAATGAAAGAAATTACCACCCCCATATAATTTTTAATTTATTTTAAAATTTTTCTTTTATATCTTGACTTAATGTAAACAGCTGTTTTACACTCTGTATTAACTTTGTATTTTGATTTTTATTGTTTTATATCGTTTATATATAATATTGTATTATGGGTCGAGCCTCTCCTGTGCGAGAGTGTTCCTCCGTTTTGAAGGAGAGTACCAATAAATCGTATCGTATCAAGGACATAAGTGCATAAGCTGGCTAATTTAGCACTGCAGGCCAGTCTGAGATCGTTGGTCTCTTTAGGCAAGTTTATATGTATATGCTGAGAATTATATTGAGAAAGACATGACGGATTAAATCATCTCTTCTGTGTTGAACCGAGGTAGGTCTTAAAATAATCAATAACATCTTAATTAATATTAACCAATGATTTCAAAGATTTAATATTCCTTGGTATTACTACATATTCATTTTTGTTTTTAGCTACGATTTTAAATTAGTCTTACTGAATGACCTTTTATTACCGTCATACACGCTGGTAAATAACTTACTTACTTGGGCATGATTATTAATAATTATAAATACGAATACTGTAATATACTTACTTGGGCATGATTATTAATAATTATAAATACGAATACTGTAATATGAATGAATTTTAGTAATTGTGTATGATTAAAGAATGATGAAATAAGAAAAAAATATATATATAATACATTGTAACAGATTAGTATAGGCATATTAAATTTATTTCGCCCAAATCTGGCCAGGTTAATTCACCGAATGTCAGTAGTCATGTTGTTAAGAACACTTGTTATGGTTTGGAAGGGATCGACAATTTGTTTATATACTGCATAACTACCACAACTATGGAACATGTCTACAAAATCATATGCCTATAAAAATATATGGTCCTATTAAGTATAGCTTAAGTTTATTAGCGGCCCGTTTCCTTTATTTCTAGGATACAGTACAATTCATAGAATTATACATTATTAAACACGTGTATTGTAAATAAACATCGAGTATGCTTGAAGTCAGCATTTCCGCAACAGGTGGGTGGCCTATCGTTCCCCGGCAAGTGGGACACACCCACCATGGAGGGGGCTGAACTATAAAAAAAAAAAGACAGTTTTTCTTCTCCTACAAAGGCCTAGTCAAAAATGGGCAGCTGTCTCTGCTTTGAAAATGACTCTCATACATTTTTCCGCCCATAGATTTTACGTGAATTATTTATTAACTGTACTAGAGAGACTGTTGAGTACATAAAGAACTTCCTTATGTTCTATTATTATTCTGTAATTTTAGTATTCTCATTTAGGGACCACAGTGGAAATGAGTTACTTTTTGTACTTTTCTGTGTTTTCATCCTTGAATGTTTTTACTTATAATTACTTTAGAATAAATAAATAAAATAAATAAAATTATGTATATATACACATATAGCTTTATTATCGTATCAATTTTTAATTTGTTGCATTTTTATTTTTGTTATAATGTATTGTGCTTGCAATTTAGAATAATAATTATAAAAATAAACCAATTGTTTAAATTAAATTATTGTAATATTTAACTGGCTTTATATTTAAATGTTTAATAAATGTTCAATATGTAATGTTTATAATATATTTTTTAGATGAGGGGCAGCTGACTAAAATTTAACTAGAGTAATATAGTTGCTTAAGCAGCTCTTGACCAGGTTATATATATTTGTATGTTGTATTTGTACGTTGAGGTAAAATAAATAAATAAACAAAAATCAACGAAAGATCATGATCACATTAATCAGATTCAGATTCAATTTTTGGCCGGACGCCAGGTTTTGGTGTGCTGTGACGTATTGCAGTGTTCTAAGAAACGGGTCGATTGTTTTTAAGTACTCCAACGGGCCAATCAGATTAACGCAAGAAAAGACAATGCACTGTGGCGTATGTACTTTAAAGAAAATCATGAAATTCTAAGTTTTAAGAAATGTGTAGATTTTTAAAGTACTTCAACCCGCCAATCAGATTAACGTATACAAGAGAGAGCGAGATCAGGAGGATAGGCATCATAGTCCTGATCTGAGAATATCTGGGCGTTTGTTCATCGTCAGTATTTCGGTGTGCAAGCAACCAACCAATACTCCTACTAAGATTTGTATTGTGATAATTTTTATATTCATATAGGACTAAGAGATGTTATTTATTGTTTTAATTTATGTGATTTTGTTGCGTTGAGGAAAATAAATACATAGAAAATAGGGAGACTTCAGTGACATCTAAAGATTTATTCTTAATTTAAGGACCAACATATATAAATTATTAATGCATTTATTTTCAAATTAATTGATAATTGATGTCATTGTTTTATCATTGTTTTATTATTTGTTTTATCATAGCTTTTTGTTCTATAGGTGAGAATTTTTATATTAATATAGAACTAAAAGATGTTATTTATTGTTTTAATTTATGTGATTCTGTTGCGTTGAGGAAATAAATAAATAGAATATAGGGAGACTGACATCTAAATATTTATTCTTAATTTAAGGACCAACAGCTTAATGTCCCATCCAAAGGACATGGTACGTAGAGCAAAAAATGACAAAAAGACTCCCGAAGATCTACCCATGCTTTGTCCTTCTTGCACTGAACTCCTATACCACCTCTTATTTTTTGTATAATTTGCCCTCTTACTGATCTTTGAGAACTACTCAACTATGGAATTAAATTCCCAGATATGAAAATATAAAAATCTTTCAAATCCTATTTAATGTATCTTGTAAGATGTAATACAGTGCATTATGTTTTACATTGTATGTATTTTCTAGTGTTAGGTATGTTTTCCAATTAAATTTATCATATTATGTCGGTCAGTGTTTCCAAAACTTCTTTTCATACTTTTCACTTTATTGGAATAGGCCTACCAAGCCACTTTGGAAATCCATGTTTCAGCACTGACAGTATTAGTTAATATACGGACAACTGATAAATTCAAATGAGAAATATATTCATAGCAAAAGCAGCTGTGTGTAATCAAAAGTTATACAGCAATTTTAAAAACGACATGATTCTTCAACAGTATTTTAGATTCTCGTTTGGATATTTTCAGAATGTTTTATTCAGTCAAGGTTCACAATAGGCACTGAGCCCCATTAATACTCACATTCCGAAGGTACTGCAGCGTAAATTGAGTTATACTGATAAATGTACTCAATATAATAAACATTGTAATGAATGGATCTCCTATATAATACGTCTCGCCATTACTTAAGATATTCTGTAGCAAAAAATATCCACTACTACTAAATTAAATTTAATTTCTTTTTCTTTCAAATATTCAGAAAATCCACACTCTTTGAATAAAATAAATATGTGATGTGTGTAAGATTTATTGCCATGAAATCAAGTAACTTTGAACCTTAGTTTATTTCTACTCTCATTTACTACCAGGATACAGATGTTTTGTATGCACATGGCACCCAACAAAATTATGGAACTGCCGCTCCAACATCTGTTTCTATCAAGCCTTGTGATTGGTTATCTTAAAAATTTTAGTCAAGGTAGGAGGAAATACCAATTTTATAAGCCGGAAAATGTGTTTATTACCTCCGTGTTTATTATCTCCGCCATGGAGGTAATGTATTCACCCCTGGGTGTGTCTGTTAGCAAGATTATGCAAAAACTAAGAAATATATCATCATAAGATTTAGTGGAACATATATATATATATATATATATATTATATGTATATATATAATATATGTATGATGAAAGGTATCGGATAGTTGCTTTTTCTTAGTTTGCAAATAAGGGTGTTAATATGTTTGTCATATTCAATATTAATATATATAATATATAAAAGGGGTGTAACCTGAGAACTTTCGCGTGAGGGCGCTTTTTCAAAATGGCCGCCAAATCCAATAAACTACATTATAGGCCCTATATGGGTAAAATAAGCACAGAAGAGGTAGGTTTGACCATCTTTTGAATATGTAATGATAGGAGTAATGTATAACTAGCTAAAGTTATTAATGTGAAGATTTCGGGAGCAATTGAGGGCGCTTTTTAAAATGGCCGCCAAAATTAAAGAACAACTTAACAGCAGCATCGAATATCCTAAATAAATTTGTTTAATTTACAAAACATGAATGTAATAACTGCTGTTGACTTTTTAAACCCAAAATAACATATTTTAGGGTGGTAAGCTAACTCACTTTTGGAATTGAAAGTAAAAATTCCCCCTTACATTAGCCCTTTTCTGTTTTGAAGAATGGAAAATATCACCAGAATCCTAAAAAAAAATTCCAGCTTCCTTACAAAAATACGGTTTTTCATTATTTTTGTGTACTACACATGGTATTCCAGAGGACCACACAAATAACTGCCATAATTTTCATGATAAAGAAGGCATTAATTCATTTATTACATAATTGTCCTTTACTGTGTAACCACAGGGGCCTATGTTGAGCAATAATCTTTATGTATTGCTAATAGGCCTATCACTGCAATCTCAAAGTCTTCATCTTCATTATAAACAGTTCTTGGACATCCATGGGCATCACTGTCTCAATCATTTTTTGCTTCATTTGATCATTCCATCTGTTGTGAATACTATTTTTATTGACCAAATCATTTACGTCTGCAAGTTAATTTCCATTCTTTAGCGATTAAATTTGCTCAAGTGCTTAAGGGCCTGCAAAAAATGGTGGTAGCAATGATATGTCTGTGATCTTGTTCCCTTTATTGAACATTTCACATCTTGCTTGATTTACACTTTTCCCCTTAACTCCATCATGCCGCAGTCTTCAAGTTCCTCAGACATCTTTTGTGACAGAACATCTAAAACTTTAAAATTGCAGAAAGTGTCAACAAAACTTTGTCTTTGACTACAGAAGCACGAGATCAAATAAGGGATGATTTCTTCGCTGGTGAAATTTAATGTCGCTTAATTTGGATAACTTTCGGTATTTGCCAGTGTTTGTGTCTAGAATGACCTTCTCTCCGTTGTGATAAAATAAAATATACAGTAGCAACGACTGCAATATGTTACAAAAGTACAGCATACTGTGCATTTGAAAGGAAGGAGCTTCATTCATGAGCGGATTTAGGGGGTGCCTTCCCCCCCCCCCCATTTATATCACAAAAAAAAATATATATATATTTTTTTTTTTGAGATAATTGAATGGATACACAATTCCATTGAAAGGTTGATTCATATCGCGCAATGCATAGCTACAAAGACAGTTTAAGCGCAGATGCACCAGCATGGAAAAATTCACCAGCAATCAATCACTCTCTATCGAGGTCAGCAGATATGTGCTGTCAGACAACCCCATGCACAGTGACCACAGTACACTGATATGTGTGCATATCTCCATTGACGACACCCCTTTAGTAGACTTAAACTTAAACAGTACCTGGTTTAATCATATTGTGTATTTAAAAGAAATTGTATAACCCTGTTGTCTTTAATTGATATGAAACAGTGGCGTAACAGGCGGGGTGGGGGACTGCCCACCTGACGGTTTTTACCGGGCTGAACTAGCCGTCGTATCGGGCTGGGTAATATGAGAAAAGAAAGAGGGGAGAGGAAGGCAAAGAGAAAGAAGAGGAAGAGAAAAGGAAAGGAAAAAGGAAAAGAAAAAGAGAAAGAGAAAAATAAAGACAAGAATAAAAAGGAAGATATCATAATGACCACACTCACAACACGCTGCAACCTCTTCTCCACTTAACTCCTTTGATCTAAGCTGCCAGATGGCGTAGGCTAACCACCGGGGAACAAGGTGAAAATATCTATCTTTGGAAAATCTTTCCTAGCCCTTTATAAATGCCCTTTTCATCCCCTGAAAGTGCCTAAAAATCTCAAATTTCTTGTCAGAGTAGGCCAATTTCCTCTACAAATTGCACATTTTAGAGATTTTGGATCAATTCCAACGAAATTGGACATAGAAAAACATGGAAATATGGAAACATAGAAACATGGAAACATAGACATGGAAATTGGAAATAGAGGGGGGCACACGCCCCCCCCCCCCTCTATTTTTTTGCAAAGAGAAAATTACACCCACAGAGTTTAAGTCTTCTTTTCCTACCAAAACACCCTAGGAGAGTGCTATTCATAAATATACTTGGTGAGAAAAAGAGCACTTGTAATTTACTTAGTGTTAATAATACAGTAGCGGATTTTGTTGTTTGACGACCTTTTTTAACGGTTTTGGATATTAGTTTTCCTTTTTGCTGATTTTGTGATTTTTATGTTCAATGTTGCTGAGAAATTTCATCATGTTTTCTAGAAGTGAAATTTCTCTTTTGAAATGGTGTACATTTATGAGCCTTTGAATGTTGTCAAAGATTATGTTGTGAGTAGATGAATTATTACTAATTTAATGACACATGTCATAGTTGCATTTTTCAGGTACCCTGTATATTAAAATTTCTTTTAAAAGACATACACCTATTATTTTTTCATTTATTTGATACTAAAAACTACCATGCTAGATAGTCAAAATCGACTCCATACAACCTTATATTCCTCAAATGTGCTTGGACCCCTACCAGGGGCCCTGCCCTTGGACCCTGCCGGGGCCCTGGACGGGCCCCTGGATAATCATCGTATCCTTCTAAAATACTCGCTCTGCAAACCCTATCAGGATTGTTGTGACAGGTCCCTGACCACCGAGGCTCTACTCGGCCCCTTGAGTCAGATCCCCTGTCGACAAATTTCTGGAGCCACAATTGGCACGTGTGTATAATTGTAGTTTAATATTAATTTGTTTATTTCCTTTATTATTATTATTATTATTATTATTATTATTATTATTATTATTATTATTATTATTATTTATAGCCAATTTATTTACAGATTAAAACAAAAGAACATCTATTTCAAACGTTTACCGATGTCGGGCCAACAAGGTACATTGACGTTGCGACAACGTCTATAATTATATATATTAATGAGGTTGGTTAACCGTTTGGCAGACGTAGGTTAGAGGTTGTAAATATTAGATATGATTATAGACGTGGTCGCAACGTCACAGTACGCTATTGGCCCGACGTCGGTAAACGTTTGAAATGGAGGTTGGTTAAAACTGTTGGTCCGACGTTGGTAAGAGGTTGTAATAAATACTAGGATGTGATTATAGACGTTGTCCCAACGTCACGGTACTTTGTTGGCCCGAGGTCGGTAAACGTTAGTGGAGGTTGGTGACAACAGTTGGGCCGACGTTGGTTAGAGGTTGTAAATTTCGAACGTTTACCGACGTCGGGTAAACAAAAAATTGGTTCGTGTGGGAATCGATCAACAACCACCAGGTTTTGCTATTCATTATCCAACATCAACTAAACTGCCTTAAAAAAAAAAAATTGCTTTGTGTGAGAATCGAACATACTACCTCAAGGCTTGCTATTCATCATCAACTAAACTGCCTTAAAAAGAAAAAAAATGGTTCGTGTGGGAATTGATCACACAACCACCAAGTTTCCCGTAACATGATTAGTCTATTTTTTTCTAATTTGCATAGTGGATGTTTTATAACATTTTTGTCTATTTAAAAAAAAGTGCGTAAGTTATGGAGATGGTAACTATCAAAAATCGATTATAAATTTAATTCTACATTTGTAGACAAAAAAATAAACCCTCTTGGCCCACGGCCCATTTTTGACACCATGACCAAGCGTAATATTAACCTGCAGTGTATATATACAAAGAATTTTTTCTAGTAGGATCAGAGTTGACTAACTGGTACTTGGTGTGGTACTTGGTGTGATACTAGGTTTATCGCATTTATGGCTTAGGGGCCGCGGTTTACCTCCCTCCGTTTAGTCATGCTAGATCAGGAGTAGTAAACTCAGCGATCGTGGGTTCGATTCCCACACGGGGCAAGTTTTTTTTTTATAATTTTTTAATTTTCTTTTTAATGTCGTGGGTTCGATTCCACACGAGACGAGATTTAGATGATGGTTGATAATGAATAGCAAACATGCAGGTAATTTTTAAGTACTTGGCCGTGATTTAGCGC
>NW_022744966.1:484679-519163 GCF_011630105.1 Anneissia japonica | reverse complement strand
CCCCAACCCCCGTGGATACGCCTGAGATGGCACAGAATTGTGCTTTTAGACCACAATATTAGGGACCGGCAATAAAAAGATACCGTTATTTGCATAGGCAACTGGTCCGACGACCTCGTCATGGCGTGGGTCGACGGGAGGGGGAACTCCCTTCCTGCCTTCCCGCTGGCGCCACCAATGGCTGCAAACGCAGTTTAAATCACAGATAAAAGTTGTGATAAATCAATGTAGTGACGCAAAATACAATTTTGAACACAATGCTAACTTTAAAATTATTTTATAAATTTTCCAATTTTTATTATAATTATTTTCTTAAATGTTTATTTTGCTATTTGTTCTGTAACAAAATCACGAATAACCTAACAATAATCTTTAGATCCCCGTTTGAATTCCCATTGCTGCTCTTTTTCAGCTAAATAACAAATTTCAAAAGCACACCGTCTTTCAGATGATTCCTTTAAGCCTGTCTCTTATACACATCTTTAGCAGAATCTCGAGCTTCAGATACTTAGCAAGCTTAATCGTTAAAGAACGAAAATAAGCATAGGTAAATGACTGTCAATAAAATTAGTTGATGGAACAGATGGAATGAACAAATTCCCGTGGGAAGTCTAAGAATTGTTCATACGATAAATACGAAGACTTTCAGATTGCAGTGATAAAAGCGATACCTGAAGATTATTGCTAAAAATAGGGCTACACAGTTAAACACTACAGGACAAATATGTAGTAAATGAATTGATTACATGTTATTAAATTAAATATATATTTAATATGTTATTTTGGGTTTAAAAAGTCAACATGCAGTTATTACACTGTCTCTTATACACATCTAGATGTGTATAAGAGACAGATTTAGTACTGCATTTTATACATCTTGTACTAATTTTGGGTTATGTCTTATTAGCATCTATTGCTTGTTGTTTTTGCAGTTACCAATAAATGTTCAACGAATGAAAAGTGAACACGGTTATACGACTGGATTTCAATATTGTCTTTTATTGTCGGGCCAGTACACCCTTCCTGTCTTCCCGCTGGCGCCACCAATGGCTGCAAACGCAGTTTAAATCAAGATAAAAGTTAAAAGATAAATCAATGTAGTGACGCAAAATACAATTTTGAACACAATGCTTTGGAAAGGACAGGCAACTAATACTAATAGGCCTCTTTCTGAAAAGACAAACCGATTCAGAGACGTATCCAGGGGGAGCCTCTTTCTGAAAAGACAACTGAAAAGACAAACCGATTCAGAGACGTATCAAGAACCGCGGCTCCCTCCTTTGGCGATTTATTTTGAATACACATATAAAATGGTGATATGATAATGATGATGAATTTTACTATATAAAGGTGTCATTTCCGGCCATAGAGGTACTATTTCCTCAGATGTTCACGCATCAGCCCCAACCATGGTAGGGTTGAGGTGGGTTGACCCTATATCTGTTTATACGTCCCTCCCGGCCTGGTAAGAGAGTGTTCCAACATGAATGTTTTGCTGTGGTTAATGTTTTACTGCTTTTATTTTATTTTCGACAAAGCGGGTTTCAGCGCAGACTGGATTTCAACAAACTGGGATTCGTAGTTTTTGATTCAGCAAACTGGCATTCGGCAAACTGTGTTTTGGCAAAGTGAACTCGAAAATCTGGCAGTCGGCAACCTGGGGTTCTACAATCTGGAGTAGAACCACCAAGAAAAAGCTGACACGAAAATCTTCCTGTATGCAAAGCATGCTTTAACGAATAACAACCAAGGCATAGCAATCATCCGTTCCCTTTCTCGAGACATCGATATTACAGACAATGTAGCTTCTGTGTGATAATAAACTGAGTTTGTTGAAACTTTCAGCTACTTCGGAGTTTTAGAAGTTCTGTCACAAAAGTTGTCTGAAGGACAAGATTATGTCTCACTGCTGCTTGGAGTTAAAGAGAAAAGTGTAAATCAAGCAAGTAACATGTTCAATAGAAAGTTTTGCAGAGACAAAATCACTGACATAGTCATTGTTGCCACCATGACGTTAGCAGAATCTCGAGCTTCAGATACTTAGCAAGCTTAATCGTTAAAGAACGAAAATAAGCAGAGGTAAATGACTGTCAATAAAAATAGTTGATGGAACAGATGGAATCAACAAATTCCCGTGAGAAGTCCAAGAATTGTTCATATGATAAATACGAAGACTTTCAGATTGCAGTGATAAAAGCGATACCTGAAGATTGTTGCTAAAAATAGGGCTACACAGTTAAACACTACAGGACAAATATGTAGTAAATGAATTGATTACATGTTATTAAATTAAATATATATTTAATATGTTATTTTGGGTTTAAAAAGTCAACATGCAGTTATTACATTCATGTTTTGTAAATTAAACAAATTTATCTAGGGTATTGAAGTTGCTGTTATGTTGTTATTTAATTGGCGGCCATTTTAAAAAGCGCCCTCAATTGCTTCCCGAAATCTTCACATTAATAACTTTAGCTAGTTATACTTTACACCTATCATTACATATTCAAAAGTTGGTCAAACCTACCTCTGTGTTTATTTTACCCATATATATGTAGTATATTGGATTTTGGCGGCCATTTTGGAAAAATCACCCTCACGCGAAAGTTCTCAGGTTACACCCCTTTTACCTTATATATTCTGATTCCCCATAAAAAAAAACTGGTCTAGAAAAACCATATGAGAATTTCTACCTCTCCAAGTGGCACCTATCTCAATTATAGCCTTGTCTAATATATTTCAGTGAGTGAGAATGATGGTCAGAAAGTAAGTGAGAATGATGGTCAGTTAGCTAGTGAGAATGATGGTTACCATCAGTTGGGGAGTGAGAATAATCGTCATTTGATGAGTGAGAATGATGGTCAGTAAGTAGGTGAGAATGATTGTCAGCTAGTGAGAATGATGGTCAGTTAGTAAATAAAAATGATGATCAGTTGGTGAGTAAAAATTACGGTCAGTTGGTGAGTGAGAATGATGGTCAATTAGTGAGTGAAAATAATGGTCAGTTGGTGAGTAAAAATTACTGCCAGTCAGTGAGAATAATGGTCAGTTAGTGGAAATAATGGTCAGTTAGTAAGTGAGAATGATTGTCGGTTGGTGAATGTGAATGATTGTCAGTTGGTGAATGAGGATGATGTTCAGTTAGTGAGTGATAATGATTTCCTGTCGGTGAGTAAGAATGATAGTGAATGAAAACTATGGTCAGGATATTGAGAATGATGGTCAGTTGGGGAATGATCAGAAGGATGGTAGTCTGCGCGACGCTACCCTTCTTATTATATTTTTAAGAATCCAGGTATTTGTTAGTACCTACAATTAGGCCTATGTGACGCCACAGACCCTCAGTGTCAAATGCCTTTGTCTACTGTTAGTGGTAAACCTAAGGTACGTTGGGTGTCCTTGGTATGAAGTTTATTAAAACATAAAACTAATAAATATTATGTTTTAAAATAATAACTTATAAAACATTTACAACAATAATGTACATGGCATTTATAACTGTGATTCCAGCACTGTACAGTATTCTTGCATAGCACTGTACATATTCTGTACAGTATTCTTACTTTAGGCCTATATATATATATATATATATATATATATATATATATTTATTTATATATTTATATATACATTCATAAAGGTTTTAATGAATTGTTTTATTTTTTTTTCTTATCAGCTGTAGTCTTCTCAGAGCTATTAGTTGTTGATGGTGGAACTCAAGAACTTAATTGCCAACTCAGCGACACACAGTCTACTATAACGGGTATATGGATACATATATACTTTATTGTCATTCACTTTGTGATTGAGATGCAGTTTGCATGACAGATCCAGTTCAGTGGTAATAAAGATAAAAGAAACCAAAAAATATAAACAATAATTCCTCATCATGATATTTCCAATTTCGTATGTACAATAATGTTTAAAACTTTAAAATTATTTTATAAATTTTCCAATTTTTATTATAATTATTTTCTTAAATGTTTATTTTGCTATTTGTTCTGTAACAAAATCACGAATAACCTAACAATAATCTTTAGATCCCCGTTTGAATTCCCATTGCTGCTCTTTTTCAGCTAAATAACAAATTTCAAAAGCACACCGTCTTTCAGATGATTCCTTTAAGCCGTTAGTCCCGTGTGCAATATGACCCATTTGCACGTTAAAGAACGCAGTATGCTCTTTAAAATTTATTTAAAATTTTCTGTCATTCATCATTCATTAAATTTAGTTTTTTCTTTTATTTAAGAGTATGTCTCAAAGTTAAAATCAGTTCTTATTAAGACTGGCACATCAAAACATTTCTTTTGCAATGTAAGCGCATCAATATCTCAGGACATGGTCACATGGTTGAAAGATGGAGTTGTAGAATTGGAATCATCAAAACAACATATTGTGAATACGTCTGTGATTCTTCAACTTCATGCCGCCGCCGTTACAGATTCTGGAAACTATACCTGTGTTCAGGGCAATCAATTACTGGGGAGTGTATATGTTACAGTGAGAAGTAAGTAAAACTGATTCTGGTATCAAGAAACGTTTGCAGGTATAATTGTGTATAATGAACCATATTAACACAAGGAAAAAAAAATCAAATCTCTATCTTTTATATCCTCTTTTTTGACTTGAGGAGAGGGGTTGGGTTTGTCCATTTGAGGAGGGGGTTAGGGGCTTATGGATTTGGTATGAAAGTAGCTCCCATCAACTAAGTCCCTGCAATTGTGGTAAAACTAGCTCTCACAATCTTAAGGCAGGCTCAGGTCGACACGGAACTCAACTCAACTCAACTCAACTCGTCGATATTAGCGCTCCACGCAACTGAAAGGAACTGAACGGAACTGACCGCAACTGAAAGGAACTGACAGTCGCGCATATTTGTCGACATGAGTCAAGTTGAGTTGAGTTCCTTTCAGTTGCCCATGTTCAACTTTTTGCGGAACTGAAAGGAACTGAAAAAAGCGCGGAAGAAAATGCTGATTCTGATTCGGAACTCAAAGGAACTAAAAACATTGATCCTGATATTACTCGTAATCAAGATGCATTAACTGAAAAAAGGATATTATATTACAATGTTTTGTTAATGGCAGATTACTTTATTCTTTGTTTTAAAAAATATAGGCCATAGGCCAGATTTTTATTCTAACACATTAACAAATAGGCCTAGGCTAGGCTTAATAATAATAATAATAATAATAATAATAATAATAATATTATTATTAATAATAATACAGCATATACTTACCATCTAGCTAGCCTAGGCTAGGCCTAAAGTGTAGAAAAAAGGCAGGCTTCCTATGCCAGGCCTACTAGCCTACGTCGAACTCTACGACGAGTAAAGACTTGACAACTAACTGGCATGCAGATCTCACTTCCAAAATCCATTTTTACGAATTATAAATAATCCAGTAATTCTTGGGAGTGTGCATTGTTTTTGAAGTTAGTTTTGTACAAAATGAACAGTAGAACATTTATTTAGGGACTAGGTTTAGGTCAAGAAAAGTTAAATTCCTTTTTCAGAAAGTCCCTCTGCAGTGTAGTGTTAAATTTATGAATTCTATCAAAAGTATGCTGCTGCATTCGCGTAATATTAAATTAATACATTTTTATAACATATTTGACAGCTGATTCATGTAAACATTGTCACGTATAAAATGCATTCGTGTATACTTGTTGTTTTTGTTTTTGTTTTTTCATATAGAAAAAGACCTTTCTTGTTTTAATTGTTCCACCAAATTTTACATGAACCCATTTCAAATAGACCTATATGCGATACACTTTTCTAAATTAAAAAAAAAGAGTAGATAAACTTCAAAAATAATTTTATTATTTTTAACCACACGTCAAATCTTACAAGCATTCAAGCATTTATTTGCAGTTGATGAGATTTCGAAGAAAATTAAATCTTTAAAAAATCAATTCTGTCGACTACAAACAGGCACCATTTGTTTCAGTTGCTGGTCGACATTTTCAAAACAAAAAAATAAAGTAGATACACTTTTTAAAATAATTACATGCCTTAATAATAACATTACAGCCATTTTGCAGTTGATGGGATTTCGCGGGGACAATGTTTTTAGCCAATAGTTCTTTTCAGTTGCCAGTCGACATGAGCTAAGTTCCTTTCAGTTGCTCAAAGTCGACATGAGTTCAGTTCCGTTCAGTTCCTTTCAGTTGCTGAAAGTCGACATGAGTTCAGTTCCATTCTGTTCCTTTCAGTTGCGCGGAGCGCTCATGTCGACGAGCTGAGTTGAGTTGAGTTAAGTTGAGTTGAGTTCCTTTCAGTTCCGTGTCGACCTGAGCCTGCCTTTAGAGGGAAGTGTTAGCACTCACCGGTCTCCCTGAATCCCACTGAGCGGCGCACCCGATTATGCCTGGAGTACTTTCAATAACACAAATAAGCAACCGATTGACTTTGAGTCATCTATGCCTTCCATTACATATAATCTCAGAAGTAATAACTGTTTACAACTACCAAAGTTCAAAAACTAACATTAATAACGAACGATATAGTTCAGAAGCAAACTGAGAAGGATTTTAGTTGCGAATGTGCTAATTTGAACTAAATATATTAATTAGACTCACTGTTACATAAGTGAAATGAGTTAAATTTGAGAGTCAACAAGGAAAATCCCAAAATAATTATCGTAATCAATATGTTACCTAAACATGCACATATGAAAGGTTAGCTGAAAGACACACTCAAAGGGACACACAAGCCTTTAATCTAAAATAATTTACTATATTGGAATTAAATGTCCAGCTTCAATTTGAAGTATTATAATGACTGATTGATTGTAAGGAGGCAAATGACATCGTGATCTCCTCCTATCAAGCATTATAATTTTGTTGTTGGTAAGGTGAAAACCCAAATATTTGGAGTTACCATCTAATACGATTAAAAAAGCATCATTCGTTGGTTATAGTTTTAGTGGGTAAAACCGACCACCAAGGACTGTGTAGGAGTTTGGTTAGTGTCAAATTCAGCAACATAGAAAATACTTCAAATATGAAGTCATGATTGCTTTGTAATAAAAGGCTGTGGTGAAGTTAAAAAAGTGACACAAATTGTCTTGTGCACTATTGTAATAATGGGTTGATTGAGTATCTAAAACCTCAAAGTGTTGATTTCAGATGTAGGACGTTATTGCGTCATAGAGGCATGCATATTCATCTGGGCATGCACATGTGAATTCTCTGAATTACTGTCAAGACCTTACATTTTGCCTGGAAACTTTATTACGGATGCCTTCAGCAGAAAGTTAAAGTAACTGCATCTAATTTTGTGATGTCTTCGTGTTTGTTCTGGTTTTCAGATATCCCTCGTAAAGTTGAGAACTTGCATTGCTATTCACATTATCTTGGTGATAATAAATGCGAGTGGTCACCGATACCTAATACAGAAAATAATCTACCAATCAACTATAATTGCACTTGTTATCAATGGTTCAAGTGAGTTTTTCTTTTAGTTTTCTATTTATAGAGTAATGAATGTCTGTAGTATGTTTTATTCATTTTGCATTGGAGACTATTAATTAGCATTGAAAATAATAGCAATTAACATATAAATATTTACATTTTTTAAACAGTGAAATAACAGAAATTGGTATTATAACTAATAACACATGCAATTTAGACCATGTCAATTCTGCAGCTACATGCAAACTCTCTATTACAAGGTACAATATTCTTGGAAGTGTGACTGTATCAGATTTGGTGACATTTAATTATATCAGTGAGTATTGCATACATTTTGTTGTTTGGTTTCCTGATAAAACAGTGATTGTTTAGGATTAGTGCACACAATACACTATGTACTACTCATACAATCGGGAAAGTGTGGAGTGGAGCTGTTGGTTCGTGGTTGAGACACTTACCTTCCAATCTTATGTTGATGTATGGCGCTGTAGTATGGTGGTTAAGATACTTGTTACCCAATCTTGAAATGTTGATGAAGGGTGGAGCTGTAGGTAGGTGGTTACGATGCTTGCTATCCCGTATATATAGACACATCTAGATGTGTATAAGAGACAGCGTGTATACTTGTTGTTTTTGTTTTTGTTTTTGTTTTTTTCATATAGGGTGAAACTGTCTCTTATACACATCTAGATGTGTATAAGAGACAGTATATATATACTATTTTACACCTGGTAAATGTATGATATTTATATCAATAAAATGTAAGTGGGAATTCAGTGTTCTACTTATCAAATCAGTTGATAACAAAACATTTCTCATAGGAAATTTTAAAATAATGGTAGTTCAGTGGCAGATCCAGAGAGAGAAAAATCTGGGTAGGGGCCATGAAGCACTTATTCCGAGGGAAGAGGGGGTATACCATAGTCGATTGTAAATTAAAATCAATACGAATGGAGCACACAAGTTTAAACTGTTATTCAAGTAGTATGCAGCACTTTAAATAGTGCCATCCAAAACGTTTTGGTCCACAATTAGTATTTAATTAAAACTTGATTCCGCTATTGCCTCTTTTTTTTTTTTTGTACTTTTTTTTTTATTTTGTTGTCAAAGGGCCAACCGAGGCAAGCATGACTTACAGTTTGGTCCACATCATTGCCATTTTTTATGTGTATGGATGTGATGAAATAAATGCTTGATGATTTGATACCATTTACCGTCTATCTTATCTTCCTCATTCCTTTTTTTTTTCTTTCCTCTATCTCGCGCTCTCTTTCCCACCCCCACCACCTCTCTCTCTCTTTTTTAGAACCAACCTAACCCCTTAAATCCGCCCCTGTAAAGTTGCCTTCTTTTGTAATGTATATTAATGTATTGGTAATATTTACAAACAAACGATTTAGATCATTATTATAAAATGTAACATGAAGAAACAAAAGGTGTGATTATGGTATAACTGGATTTCTACTCTCTTTCATAGTTCGAAAATGAAATTGACGAAAACATACAATTTAGTTTTCCATACCGAATGAAGCCGTTTACGGAGTACGAGGCACAAGTAAAAGTTAGGCAGTATGCCGCTTTTAGCAGTTGGTCAGAATCTGCGTATTGTAACACTGATGTAGCGAGTAAGTATAATATTAGGAAATTACCATAACGTTTTTAAAGCAGTATTGGAAGATGGTGACCCGAAGGTTCATTATTGCTTGAGAAGTTATGTTCGGCCTTCTGTTGGACGAGAATTGTAGAATACTAAACAATTAAATCAAGTGCATTCTGTAGCCACCCACAACGAACGTTCATTTGTTGTGGCTCGAGTGTGGAATACTCTCCCAAGAACAACTAGGGACACATCCTCAATAAATGGATTTAAACTAATCTAAAAATCTTCTTACTAGAAATATAAAATGTCCTCATTTTACACCTACGTACGTTATTTGGGTCAGATGGTAGTCCTATAGGGTAGCGGAGCCTGACGAAAAGACCAGAGTAGAAGAGGTAGAATCTACTGGAAAAGAGTATTTCTTTATTTCTGTATTTCTCGTTATTGCAAACAATGATGAAAATTACAAAATTTAAACAGAAGAAAGCACGAAACGAACAATTAAAAAACAAAAAACATCATGAAAAATTATAGTATCAAACATAAAAAAATATATAGGATAAATATGTTCAAATTGTAATTGTTTAAAAATAGAAAAATTAAAATTGTCTAAAAATAGGTTGAAAAAGTAATAGCATATTTCCAACTTACAGTTAGAAGAAAGGAAATAAACGAGTAAAATTTACGACAGACAAATCAAATTTCGTTGCACATTGAGACTATTTGAATTTAAATATACCTTACATATTATGAAAACAATAAGTATCAAATAGAAACATGTAAACAAGTATAGTTAGGTTTAAAATGTAATTGTATAAAAATAGAAAAATTGTATAAAAATAATTAGTTCAACACGAGCATATTTTCAATAACATTCCATTGAGATTAATACATTTAGATACATATATAAAGGGTGGGTGGCATAAATATTGTTACAGGGGTAAGTGAAGCGTCTGGTTCGTTTACATGCCGCTGGAATCCATGGGTGAAAAGGAAGCGTAAGTCTTCCCTGTCAGTACAGTAAGAGAGTAAAAATAGAAAAATTGTATTAAAACAATTAGTTCAACACGTTATAGCATATTTTCAATATTTCATTGAGACTAATAAATTTATATACATACATAAAGGGGTGGATGGCATAAACATTGTCACAGGGTTAAGTGAAGCGTCTGGTGCGGTTAAAATTCAGCAGGAATCCATGGGTGAAAAGGAACTGTCCTCCCTGTCAGTACACACCCTCTCCTTAATCAAGAATCCAACAGGGCCTCCTCCTTGCCACCCACGGAAATGGATGTTGGGTATCTTGGAGCAGCGAAGGACACAGAGGTGCAGTTTGCATGGCCCATCGGCGTGTGGACACGACCTGGTAAAAACCCTTACTGCCTTACTGATTTTAAAAAGTGGACCTTTTGAAATTTATGGTGGGGTTCGTTTGCTCACTCTGCACCCCTGTCTACGGGTCATTAATATGTTATTAGGACTATGTGTGCTAGATCAAAATATATGATTTATTATAACATGATACTTTTCATTTCTCTGTTTAATTGTTATGTTACAAAGGAAAAATAATTTGATTTGATACATGATCGTTTTCCATAATTTAGAGCCAGAAAGACAAGTTGATGCTACTTTCACAATTTACGACAAAGATAATACAAGAAGTATTACCGTAAACTGGAAGGTGAGCTGGGAGCTTAAATTTGCATAAAGTCTGGTTCCCATACCATAGTGAGAGAGCAGCTTAGCTCAGTCGGTTAATCTGGTGGTAGTCGCTGTGAGTGCGCTGAACAGTGGAGATCTCTAGGTCCCAGGTTCAATTCCCATCGTTGTCTATCCTTGTGGTTCAGCTAGAGGGCTGAAATAAAAGTTACAATTGCTGTCTTTCGGATGAGACGTTTAAGCCGTTGGTCCCGTGTGAATTATGGCCCATGTGCACGTTAAAGAACGCAGGGGATTGTCTCCCGGTGTACTGCCCAATCACCACCAGAAGGAACCCACTAGAAATAAGTCGTCTTCTAGACTTTTGTGGGCTATCCTTGGTGTTTACACCGAATAAATCCAATCCAATCCATACAATCGCTGTCGCTACAGTTTTTTTTGTTTTTTTTTTTAACTGCAATCGTTGCACAGCGTAGCTGTCCCCGACGCAATCAAGAAAGCTTACTGATCCAACTGACCAATCAGCTCTCGCCAAAGGTGTAGGCGATAGCGTGTAGCAATTTTTATGGAAACCAGGCTTAATTGTCATGTGATATTCACGTGACGATCATGTGATGTACAGTTTAACAGGCATTATAGTGTACAGGCGTATCTAGAAGAGTAGTTAATCCAAGGCTATAATGAAGTATCCAATGGTCAAATGCTGTGTAATGAAGTTCATTGCCAAAGAGTAGGATACCCAACGTGTACAGCAACCCGAGAACAGAGGAAGTACATGTTTCAATTTAAAAAATTCTAACAATAAAATAGCAAACATCAAGTGAAGAAAAGTGGCAACACTTATTTTGTAACTGAATTAAAGTACAGTAATTATTATTATTATTATTATTATTATTATTATTATTATTATTATTATTATTATTGTTGTTTATTATTATTATTATTGTTTATTATTATTATTATTATTATTATTATTATTATACCATTAGCACTTGGAGGGAAAGTATACCAACGGAATTATCATAAGATATTATTTGATTCTACAAAATAGTGCACATAGTATTTTACAAGCAACGTCAATAGCTGCCAACAAAACTGAGTGCACATTTAAAGGTAAGAAAAACATTAAAACATTTAAACATTTGATAATATTAATCTCTATTGAACAAAATTCTATATCGAATTATATAATTTGCATATGTAAATAATAGAAAACTATAATTAACTTGCCTAATAAGAGCAGAAGCGGATTCAAGGTAGGAGGGCAGCAGGTCCTTCTATTTTTATTATATATATATATATATATATATATATATATATATATACATATATATAAAAATCGGGGAAAATTGCATATCCAGCCATCTACAGATGCCTTAGAAATACAGATTTGTAAGAGTCTTGACTCACCATCTGTAACACTCCCTCCCTGGCCCGCTCTATTTCGAATTCCTAGATCTAGTAAGTGTATTTAATAATTATAGGGTAATTTAAATTGCTATGCCTACAGCAGATTAAAGTAACAGTTTTACTGCAGTTATTACAGGTACAAATAATAACAGTAATGTATTTTTTATCGAATATTCAAAGGTCTGCAGAAGGATCGTTCCGTTTTCCCACATAATAAACCTAAATTTAAAATTCAAATTAAGGAAAATAATACAGAAAATGCGAAAAATCTAAAAAAGAAACTATTATGTACAATGGGGAGAAACGGGAATTACACATTACACTGGTAGAAACTGATTTTTCTCAAGGTTTTCCTGGTTTACATTCTAATACAGATTTGGTGATTATTGTGGTAATTGTAACAACCAGCATCATCATTGTAGCCTCTGTTAATTTTTTTTTCGTGGATGAAACTGAAAAAGGCAAACTGCATGAAGCCGTATCCTGAACCAATTTTTGATTCCTCTATGCATATACGTATGTAATTTTTTATTATTATTATTATTATTATTATTGGAGAGACAGTCTTTATACTAGACAGTCTTTATACTAATATCAACAAATTTTGATGAGGATCCAATTCTCTAATTTATTGACCATATTTAGAGAGGGTGATTCGTCCAGCGTATCCTAGAAGATTGGCTGGTATTCAGGTGCCCTCTTAAATAAATGAAATAATTTTGATGCTTTTATCAGCGAAGTCTCTTAATGAGGCTTAGGGAGTGGAGTTGTCTTGGAACTGAGAAAAAGTCCTGCTATATACAGGATTTGAACCGAGAACCCTGGGATTAGAAGTCGAGCATCTTATCAACTAAACTATTAAATTTCACTCCTATTATCTTTTTTGATCAACAAGAAAGATTGTCTCAAAATACATTTTGATGGATATCTAAAATATGAAGTATTTTATTATTATTATTGGTGGTATCTCTGATATTTGCCAAGAGGTATGGTAAGGTTGTGCCCTGGGCACATGAGCATAGAAGGTACCGCATTAGTGCTAATTCATTCCAAACAGAGGTTTTTCTCATTCGGCAGAGTGTCTGAATGGTACTCCAGTGGTGGCTGCATGACATACATTCAACATGGTACAAAGCAGGGAACAGTTTCACTGTTCCCTGGTACATAGCACTTTGACAGGGGGCCTGTCAGTATCCAGCAGACTCCTCTTGGGTCACTCGTTGGTTTGCATGAAGGAAGTCTTGATAAGGTCCACGAAGCTAAGCCCTAGAGAACTCATGGACAACTTTTAAGCGTTTTAAAATTTTAAAATGTATTAGAATAAAATAATTTAAATATTTTATTTTTTTTACTCCAACAAGTTTTGGATGAGGAGTGGGCCGTATGAAGAATTGTCTTGTTCAACATAGGCTTAACCTGTTTTAGTTTATTCCAATTATTTTTAAACAAGTAAACCAAATTTTGATGTTAAATTACGCTAGTTTTCGAAAACGAAACCAAAACCAGATGCAATTATTCGATCATACTGTTTTATTTTACTTCTCTTTATATTGGTAAAAGAGATTAATATGACTAAGACCTGAAAACCATGAACCACCCACAATAAGTCCTCTCTTGACCATCGGTTCCTCTTCCTTCTCAATTGTCATCCAGCTAAAAAAAATATGGATCCGCCACAGACTTCAAATAAACCGCAAGATTAATTATTATTGTTATCATTGCGATTAGTAATTATATATTGAATAGTCTACGAAGTATTAAGACCAGTTAATAAAACATAATGAATAATATAAGTATAATAAACGTTCAATAATTATATAAATCTAAATAATAATAAAGAGGGTTACTTGTTCTATTCATTTATACCTTAATATTTTTTATTATTCAACTAGGTACTTGTTTTTGCTCTCTTTCAGTTTAATATGAGAGATGATAATTATAACGCCATTGAGGAACATGTAATTTTTGATGATTTCAAGTTCCTACAAACCCCGAGAAGCAAAACAACGTTCTGAAAGATGTGGTACTTCCCCCAACCAATGAATTTGATTACAGCGGTCTTGACCATTCAAAGGACAGAGAAAAATTTTACTTAAAATCGTCACAACATAAAATGTATTATGTGGTCCTTATGGTATGTGCTCAGTTACAAAGTGTTCCCCGGAGAATTGTACTGTAATGGAAATTCCATGGGATTTCTTGATAGAATTGGGTTCAATAATAGAGGCACATCATCAGGCCACAAAAGGGGTTATCAGCAGCACGGAGTATGCTAAATATCATGTGAAAAGTTAATGTAAATATAATAATTCTTCTGAAAATTGGGACATGCACAAGATCCCCCTACACGTATGCAGAAAGCTCACAATACATGTGTCGATCATATCAATGATTATGTGATCAGAACATTCATTCCCGAAGGTCAAGGTGACAATACTCCTAACATGCAATTGAACTTCCTCTTGTCTCACCGGACGTTAATGGGAGGACATAGATCTACCAAGACCTGGTGCTAAATTGCACCATGAAATACCGTAATGCAAGTGTAAATGTATTATTAGGATTCAATTATATTACTTATATAATGATTGAATATCGATACCTTAGATTTGATACTGAATGTCTCAATTAGAACAAGTTCGACAAATACCCAACCAGCGTATAAAATCCGTCGATTATATCATCGCTCTTTATATAGTGTCCTCCTTGGATAATTACACCTAAACATTCTGAGCTTTTAAATGTAAGGATAGAAGGAATTTAAAGTAAACTTTTGGCAGGTCAGTCCATCAAAATTAAGAGTATTTCAATGTAGTTGAACAAACAAGGAAATACATCATATGATCCAATCAGAAACCCCAAAACATGAGGTGACGCCATTAAACACATCTCAAATAGTATAGATAGTATATAGAGACACACCAAATGTCACCGATTCCCAGATACTCTTGGAAATTGATCCAGAATTAGACTGCAGACTCTGCCTCTAAATATGTTCTACCTGTTAATAATATCTCAAATGAGTACCAGGAAATCGGTCGCTTTGTATATACTGTAGTAGTTTATTATACAGCCAGAGTGAATAAAAGCACGCAGCAAAGCACCAAGACATGGTTGTAGCTATCTTCTTTGTACAAGTCTCTAAACCGACACCAACTCAATCATTTTACACAAGTAAGACCATGAATGTTAGCAGCTACGTAAATCATTTACAGTTACAGCAACTCAAAACCGGTGCCTCTAACATCTCTCCAAATCTTTCACCAATCAAAATGTGACGACTCTGAAAAGAAATTTGAAATGAAATCGGCAAGAGCTTTCCATGTTGATAAAGTTGCTTTAGGTTTAGCAAGTTCCGGTTACATCCATCCAGCCATGATGTTATCTTTCTGCGACAGTCCTCCTAAATCATCACTAGAGAGGGCAAAAAAAACAAAAACATATGGAACTAACTGACCCCTTGGTTAGGAATGGCCTCAGAGCTAGTCCACCAGTTACTCATCTAGCTAAATCCAGATCATCAAACATAGATCAAATCCTTGGAGACCACAGAAATAATAATAATAATAATAACTTTATTTTTAAACGGAAAAACTTGAATCACTAATTGTGTTTTTCAAAAGGCCGTTTTGACTTAAATAATTTTGACATAAATACAAGTATATACAAATTTAGATAAAAATGAAATAAAATTCAAATGTCACAGTAATTAATAACTTAATTAGCGTGTTAAGAACATATGTACAAAAGTTTTATATACAAACTTAAAGTACACATATTTACATTACACTAACCAAAAAATAAAATTGGTTTCATTAGAAATAAAAGATATATACACAATCTATTATATATAAATTAAATGAAAATACACATATTTACATTACACTAATCGACAATTAAAATTGGTTTCCTTAGGAATAATAGAACAATACAAATTATAACACAAAACTACAGTACCTTCAAGAAAGAAAAAGTTGCTAGTAGGCCTATATAGTTTTATTTCAGAACACTAAAGTACTAAAAAGTAAATTTATGAAAGAAAAGCTGCTATTAGTAATTTTATTTTATATTTATTTACGGTATTTATTTTTTGCTAACACTATAGTTTTATACTAGATTTACCATACCATAACGGAAATAGAATGTCAGGTGCAATTGTAACTCTACTAATCACATGGCATGATCGTCATCAAGAAACCTTCCACCACAGTCATACCAGTGAACAGTTCTATTGTTCCTTGTTCATTACCCTTGCATCACACTCATATTCGAAGTAGCCTTAATGAATTCTGAACAAGGTTGCAACAATCACAGATGTCACAGGCTACCCATGATCATCTTCACAAAATCATAAAACCTCACATGGCAAGAAGGTTGAGGGTTTAGGCTTTGTTGAAAGTGGCTATACACCTTTAATTAGTCTCAGTAGTTCCGAATAAATATTTAGGAGATTACATAGCAGCAATAATCAAAATGATTGTTATACAAATCTGCTATGGTCCAGTTTATACTTTCTCATCTACGTATTGAAAATTATTGAGGATAATGGCTGCGGAATTTTTTGAAAAGATATGGTATCCACCGTTAAATGGTGCTCTCTTTAAAAAAAAATCCTGGTACTGTAACTCTCTATGGATGTTACTAGATGAGTTCGGATTTCAATGAATGAGCCAGACACCAAGTAAGCTTGATGTTAACGGTTTTATTCTATACAAAGTGTGAGCCTCCAACAAGACGCAGCTTGGCTAGTCGACGAACCCCCACGAGAGAGCGAGACTCCGCGGGAACATCCCATAATAGAGTCCTTGAAAGTTCAAAGGTTACAGTACTACCATTCTTTTCATTTTATGTAACACTGATGTAATTAATTGTGCTATTAGTACTGTTAACATTATCGTTAGTTTTTTTTTTTTCAGCAGCAGCTCAATTGGATCCCAAATTCAATTTCATTCCTATTCTTGTGAACGTGCAAATTTAATATCATAACAATAGCGCTCTGAGAGATTATTATATGGCGCTATATTAAGAATATATATATATATATATATATATTATTATTATTATTATTTTTATTATTATTATAACTTTATTTCATAAAGCGCAAGCTATATTAATTTTACAGGCACTATATAATATAGGCCTATATAAAGAATAGAACATTAGTAAATATAATGTCCATTAAAAGTTAAAAATAAAATCGGGACATAAAAAACACCACAATTCAATTCAACACATCAAAAACCCACAGTGCATAAAAACATATGGCTTAAAATAGATGAGACAATAGTGCACCAGCATATTTCAGAGGACATTCAAGCAGTTTCTTACATTTTGGTTTCTTCATATTATCTCGTACTATGAAAATAATTCACATTAAAATATTTTTTTTTTATTTCGCAAAGTAGTCAATATTACATTATCTCAAAATCCCAAAATTGTGCGTACGTGCAAACCCGATTTAAACGGGTACCGGTAGTGCAAGAAGAGGCAAATCTAACCATAGAGAAAATAGACTATGATCTAACCTAGAGGGGTTGACGTATTGAATCGACTTAGCCAAGTCGAAGGGGTGTTCAGTTTTGGAAACAAAGGCAATTAGACGGATCTCACTACCAGTATCACGATTTATTTGTTTAATCTAGCTAGTGGAAATTTCTATAGCATTATTTTACTTTAGACTACTTCTTTTGTTAAGACCGTTGATGTAGTATGTTTCTTTTGTAAATTATAAGTGAACGCACCACCGTTTTGGTGTGTGCTGCTGATCAAAAACGTTTGTTCAATAAAGTGATTTGATTTGAGTGATTCCTGTGTAGCCTAAAAACGAAGTAGATGTACGTGGCTTATTTATGCCTACTTTCGGTTCAATGACCACACCATCTGGTGGTGCATCCATCTAAATTACAAATAACGTGAATACGAAATACAATATTAAATATACAAAACTTTAAAAAGAATAAATGTGAATATATATGGGCTGCCCCACAGCCTAGTCGATGGAGAGCAGTCCTATTGTCAACGAATTACTCACCCATTGCACAAACATAAGACATTCATTGTTAGACTTGTAACACGATTCCTTGCCATTTGATACTGTAATTAAATGAAATTCAACTATAAATAAATATTTACGTCCAACGTAGTAGTGTGATCTCACTCTCAAAATACATAAGGTTTGTCTATCAGAATTTAGTGAAAGAATTAAATATATATTTAAAAAAATAATAAAATAAATAGATAAATAAAAAACAAATAAAGTAAAATAAAAGAAAAAAAATTGAAAATAATCAAATATTTAAGAACACTAAAATTCCATACTGTAATGTTATATCTACCATGCTTGACATTTCCTGTCATTCGACACGAATTCTACCCCTACTGCTTTACTCCTACACTTTTGGAGTCCTTTGGCGGTCGATCTTTACCCACCAGAACCAGAACCAAATGGCAAAGATAAATTGAGGTGAGTTATAAAATAACCTAATGACACTAACTTAATGGTTGCAGTAAAATATATAATAACTGTACAGTTTAATTTGTTTGGAAAGCTAAAGTGAATAGTTTAGAAGCTCTATAGTTGTCCATGCATGAATGAAATATTTTTACAATGGAAAACGAAAATTGCCTTTTTACATTTTCATATATAGGCCTATACATATTATCAAGCATAAGGCGACGATTTAATTGCTGTTGTCCATTTTTACAATTATCCCACCACCATGACACAATTGTCAATAAGACTGTCCCTAATATTTGAATATGTACTATGAAATATAATCAGTATAGAGTCAAATAAGAACTGTTAATTTATTATACACAAATGCTCTGAATGTATAGCTCTGGACCCCATTGAGAGGTTCTGGGCTGCCTGCCCCGTCCATTAATGTTTAAAAAAAAACCAATGCACATGTGGCTTGCCTACTTTGTGAATAACGAAATTTGATGCATTTTGAAGCGTATTATACAACAAAAAGAAAGTGCCTTGTGTTTAAAATGTTTTAAACTCCAGACGAGAAACTAGATATTTTTGTTACCTGACCTTATAGGCTACGGTACGTCACCGAAACATCCAATCATATTCAGACACATGTTCTGAATGTATACAAGATGCAGCGCTGCATCACAGTTAGAACATTTACGAGGTTCCCACCTACACATCCATATCCATCGTAACCAGGCACACATCAAAACAGTAAGTCGGTTGACGATTCTTTGAATTGTTTTTATTATTATTGTTATTAATTCATTTATTCTGGTTCATTATTAAAACGATAAAATTTGACATTGCAGCATTGCGCTTAATTACATCAAACTAATAACATGGTTTTTTAATGTATGCATATACTGACTAAATTTATAGGACTAATCAATATATCCACTGAATGATATTTGTTTAACCACACACAGAATTCAGTCTCCCATTTGTTAAATTATATGCTAAATAGTATGTATTTTAGGACGATTTGTTTGATTTTGTTCATTAAGAAAGTGGGGTTTTTTTTCTTTTAAGATAGTACCATCACTATGGGAGCTTACTGGTCTGCAGTTATGGGAAAACGAAACCCAAGTGAGGCTGAAGAAGATGACATTAGTCCCCTTACAGATGATATGCACTATCTTCAACGACGGAAATCATTGACGAAAGAGCTAAGAAGGTACTACAGTGAAGCTGTGGCCATCCCAAATGCCAAGCGGAAGAGGGCTAAGGAGGTTGTTGAAGACATTAAACGCTCTCTCCAATGGTTTGTAGGTCTTATGCCTATCAATGAGAGTGAATCGAAGTACATTTTTGGCAACATCATATCTCAAGGCAGTAGTTATGAAGGACTAAAAGTAATTGAACCAAATGAGTTTGACCTCTTACTGCCATTGGAATTGGAGGATGGCTTATGGACCTACACTGCAGAAACTGCTGAGGAACACAATGATGACGCAATTGTAGCACAAACCCAGTATTTTTATATTGAGAAAGATGAAAATGCGAAGACCCTTTATGAGAATGCCATTTTCAATTGTGTGTACTTGGATCCTATCACGATAAAACAGAGAATGCAATCAATTGTACAAAGGGCCATAAATAAAATGAATTTCCCATATCTCCAAGGAGATATAACCCTCTGCCATGGTCTAGGCCCAGCACTGACACTTGGTGTGTGCTATGATGATGATAAACAAAAAATGAAAATCGATATTGTTCCTTCAATTAGGATTGATGACAATCTGTTCGTTGCGAAGAAGCACCCTGACGCTGACTATAAAAGTCCTGAGAATATGCACAATTACCTCTGGCGTGAAAGTTATTCAGAGAAAGAAAAAAAAATTATCAAAAAAATGGATAAGGAGGACGAATGTCGCCGTACTTGTTTGAAGATCCTTAAGACAATTCGTGAGAAGAAGGAGAAGAAGGCCTCATTACTAGAAGAAGCACTGGATTCCTATCACCTCAAGACATGTATGCTGCATCTAAACGACGACAAAACTATTGGGCCATGGGACAAGGACAAACTCAAATATCGTTTCAAAGATCTTCTACGAAAACTGCTGGAATTTCTAGAAAAGAAAACAATGCCAAACTATCATTGTTCTGGAGTAAACCTTTTGTCAACCATAAAAAACTCTCAACGAATAGGCATCATAAACTGGCTTACCAGCATACTTGATTCAGACGACGAACACATTATAAATGAAATGCTGTCGTGAGCATTTACATCGTCATTGTACTATTGGTTTAAATGTAGCTGAAAAAGCTTTTATTTTGAAACTCGCAATTAATTTACTATTGATTCTGTATTATTTATTATGCCAACAAATCTATTTGGGAAGATGATTCGATGAGCGGCGGCTCATTTAGGACCATCAGTACATAATGAAGCGTTCCAAAAATGTTAGTACACATTATTTTGTCTACAAGTTTATACTATTAAAACTGCAAAAACAAACGACGTTAAAGAAAACAGGCCTTTCCGATATATATATATAATATATATATATATAGTATGTATATATATATATATATATACATATATATATATATATATATATATCTCTATACATCACCCTAACCAAACAATTGCAGCCCTTGTTCTATAGTAGCTTTTAATCTCTGTCTCTTATACACATCTAGATGTGTATAAGAGACAGACATGTGCCAAGTATTGTCAATAGCGAATATATCACTGTCCTACTTGTAGGTGACAATCCCTTACACAAGACAAACGTACACACAGGATGCTTTACACAAACTAAATCTCAATATGAGATTTAGGGAGTGGAGTTGTTTTGGTCGTGAGAAAATAAACCTGCAACACTGCCAGGAATTGGACCCAGGACCCTGGGATTGGAAGACAAGCATCTTAACCACCAAGCTATTCAACTCCAATACCTGTGACCACTAGCTGTGGCCAGTTTAAAACGCTTTCGAAAACGCAATTTTGCTTCGTGTACTTACCTGTTTATTGTATTTTTGTATGGATTGCTGCATCTGCGTTCGCGTGGTGGTTTCATGTAATTTGCATAGCCAGTGGCTTGCTGTCTATAATGCATTTGCATCGGCCGCTGCGTCAGAAGACACGGTATTTGTTTTCCGTTGAACAAAGATGTAGATCTCTTGTTGGTTCTGAAGTGAATATGGTTACTTACATGTGTTACTGTTGTATTAGGAGGAAATGTGAATTCCGTTGTTAGTTTTGTGATTCGATTCGGGTATTAATATAGAATAGATTCTGTTTGAACGTTAAAATGGTGCATTTATCATTATTGATTGCCATGTAATGCTGTAATTTAACAAGTGTTTATAGTGATTTGCCAGTGTTTGTTAATATTGTTTGTTAATAGAGTATTCCGTGGGTTATCCTTTGTGATTACATCGAATAAGTCCAATCCAACTGATAACATATTGTTGCCATGGTTAGTGTTTTCATTACGAGTAATGATTGGTGACAGTTACAGAGAAGTTATAGTGATAACTAATAGTATTAATGATTATATAAAATTGTATTTTCATTGTTTTGTTTAAGCTGTTAATATGTTATATTAACAGTAACAGTACGAGATAAATAAATAAAAGTTTGTGGTAACCGACACCATAGCCTTTCTTTTGTGCTCGTCCATGCTCTCTATCCAATTAAGGAGACTCACACGCTCACATCCGGGGGTTAAACCTAATCTAATCAATACAGGATTGCTCACACCACAACATTAATATATGGTCTTTGTTTGGACAAAGTTTGAAGAAGATACAAGCAAAGTGATCAAAGTGCCGCTCAGAAAAACCATAGGGAAACGGGATAGAAGAAAAAAAATCAGGACAAACACAATGGCCGTGGCGCTTAATCGTGAGTACATTATTACCCTGTGAATAATGAAACACTTTTGAGAAACAGGGCTTTAAATACAATGTGTACAGTTTTAAAATGAATAAAATAACACAATGAAGACAATGAAGACACAAACATTTCTTTATAAACTATTTATGATGACGTAGGACCTATGAGGCCTACCGAACTACGGGAATACGTGAGATGTAACGTGGGAACGGTCATGGAAAGCGCCATGCCAATATTTTATAAGCGCAGATCTCGAATAAGCGCCTCCAAAAATGTTATAAGCGCCGCAGCGTATATTCGAGTATGGTTAGTTATCTTTTAATTTATTCATTTGTTGTTGATTTGTTATATCGGGTTACTTTTTCAGTAAAATGTTTTTGTATCACAAACATAGATACAACCTAGCACTGGCGATGCTCGCGGCACTCCATTTGTAGGTTTAGGTTTAAAAAAAATAATACACATCTGAACAATAAAGGTTGCGTAGTTTAGATTTGTCCAACTACGAATGCTTAAGGTATTAGATGTTTTCTATATTATTAGTATAGACTATTAATTTTTCTATGGGTTTAGACTAATTTCTTTTCTATGGCGTTAGACTAACGTATTTTATGTGGTATTAGTAGTGCATGATTTAATGCTCAGTTTTTATTTTATATTTTTATATCTATATAAATATATGAATAAAAGTGGGTTACCACACACAAAAAAAAACCCCAAAATACAAATTTTGTACGCTAGCTACAGCTACACACATAATATCTGTAAATAATTCATAAACGGATCTATGTATTTTTTGTATTACAGTATTCATAATATAACCTACTTTTAGATTTACAGATACTATTTTTAACCGTATGCTACTGTGCGTTCATTTTTACTATATTTTTATGCATGTTAGAGGCATATAACATTCATAATAAAAAATTATAATAATATTTTAATAATTATGTTAGACTTATATAGCGCTTGTAGAATGTGGAAATTCAATTCACGCACTCTGACTGAGGGTGTCACCGGGGTTAATACGTCACACAACGACTTAGACTCCAAGTACTGGTTCTAATTCATTTATTGTTTTCTGTCTCGTAGTTTTTACTTCAGTACGTTCCATCTATCTGTCCGTCTGGTGAGTGATTGTGGTTGCTCTAGCCCGATGACTCGACTACTCACAATAATGAAAGCCTGTGCCTTTCTTAAACATCATACCAATGATCAACTGAGGTATAATCTTAGTGACTCCACTAGAGCACTTTACGAGACGTCCTTCGCATCCAACACACCAGCACATACTCTGGCGCTTTCTTAAACTTATCACCCTTCCCACCTCAAATGTGCTGAGATAAATATCAATGTGCTAATTGCCTAACAATTACAGGACGCGAGAGACCCTGTATCCGACTTCGGATAAAGAAATAGTTTGGTCAACAAAACATCGACTGTAGGACAAGTGTGGATTCAAGGGGGTTCTGAAGGCCCGCCTTCCCCTACTTCCCTCCCAATCCCCTAAAATTTTCAAAATAAAATATAATCGAGAGAGAAAAAGAAAATTGTATTTAAATTTAAGTCTGAGAGTGCTATTTTCGGCCATCTAGAGGTACACGTCCTAAAATTTCCATCTAGGCATCAACCATGGTGGGACAGAGGTGGCTGGACCTTAACTGGGCCACCTTTATTACGAATTTCTAGATCCGCCACCGAGGAAATACATCATAATATTATATCTCATCCTTTTTCGTCATAATATTATATCTCATCCTTTTTCGTCATTAAAAACATTTACAATACAATGACAAAGATGACCACAAGATAAAAAAAAACAAAAAACAAAAAAAAAACTCGAATAATGGACTGTTGTGTTCCAATTACAAGTCAATGGAGTACAATAATGCAATCTTCCAATTTGTTTGCTCTGGTGGATATAGAAGCTATCATATTATTATATTGCAGCAGTTTTTTGCAGTAGTTCACTTGGATCCGAAAAGTCCACTGGTTAATCTCAGATAAGAATGTATACAAGTATTCAATTGCACGCCATCGTGTTTGAATTCAATATTTCGGCATTAATTATGTCATCATCAGGAATGAAAAATTACTTGGATCCCAGGAATGAAACATTACTTGAATCCCAGATTCAATTTCATTACTGTTCTTGTGTTTTAGCTGGAGGTGCAACAGAGGACATTAAAGCATTTGCTTTCTCTTTGGTTTCTTCATATTAGCTTATAGTTAAAAAATAATTCGCATAAGAATATTTTTTCTCTAGAAAAGTAGTCGATATTGCATGACCTCAAAATAACCGGTATCCCGTAATCGTGCGTACGTGAACACCAGATTCACACGGGTAGTGCAAGAAGAGGAAAATCTGACCTAGAGAGGACAACGTACGAGTGATTCGTTTGGGAACAAAGACAATTTAGACGTCTAATAGCTTACTCATATACTACCAACATTACGATTGGTTTGTTTAATCTAGCTGGTGGAAAGTAATAATATAGGCTTTATGCAAACAAGATACTTGCAATTTGACTGGCATAATCAGGGTAGCATCTTGGATGTTCTAGTATGAACATGGAAACCAACCGCAATATTTCCCTAATAATAAAATACTGCGCAGCTTATATAGGAGTACTGTATGAAACATACCATAAAAGCATTTTTTTTTGACATTTTATATTATTCAGGTTAAATCTGGAAAAAATGAGACAAAAGAAGCAATTGCATTATTTTTGTTTGACACCTTCGTGACGTTTGGTGTTTCTAAGGACTCATTCCGACATTTTTTAAAATATTGTTTATTACTGTTAATGTTATTTCGCTCACAGATTTCTTTAAAATTATGTTGTAGGCAACACATTGCTGTTTATACTGTATTGCTGTTGTACTTCAACCGAACACCAATGTTACGTCGACTGGGAATATTTTGAGACCACAGCTTTTCCGGGCTGGGTTTTGATATGTACAAATTCGCTTTACTATCTTACATTTGAAACATATTGTCCTGAGAAATTACTGTTAAATAAAAACCCGTTTACATATTCATTATATTTTATGGTATTCAAGACTATTTTTGTCCTAAAAATGTCTTGAATATCATAAAAACATTACAAACTTTCGTCAGATTCGATCGTGGTTGGTCTCGTTTGAAAGCTTATTGATATAGGTGTGGGGAATAAAAATAAATAACCGAAGATTTATACTTGTGAACAGGTGGTCTGTCCTTTTTGAGATATAATACAGGACGTTTGAACGCTCTGCTCATGCAGCATACGCATGACGTAGGCCTAATTCACTTTGATACATAGCATCTTACTTCTTATAAAGTGTGACCATTGTGCCAAGTTTGAAAATGTTTCACGGTGCCGTTACCAAGATATTATCATGTATACAGTATTACAGTACTAAGTTATACGGTACGAAGTGCACGCGTCCGGTTTAAATTCGTATAGGCCTACGCATTTTCTAGGTTTAAGAAATCAATTAGAAACCATCTTAAAAATATTAAGTTTTCCATTTTTCAATAAAAAAAAAAATGATAATTTTTATTCAAAATATGGCCAACGCGCGCGTTTGCGCTTTTGCCTGATTTTTTGAAAAATGATTAAAATGGCCTAAAAATTTCCACCTTTTACTTTTAGGCCAATCGTTACTATGCCAAGGCCAATTAAAAAAAAAGTATCGATAAATTAGCCGATTCAATATTCCATACCATATAAGCAGCGGTAAATTACTTTTCCCTAGGTTTTACTTTTCAATAATATATAATTAATAAATACTAATATTATTAATAATTATTAGTATTAATACATAATTAAACAGGCCTAATTTTGCGATTTTGCCTCGTAACAAATTTCCGAAAAAAAAACTAATAAATATGAATCTATGTAGCTATCTATGAATTTACCGACCGTTGCTTATTTTCCTTAAACAACACCTCAGGGTATAGAGTATCTATTTCTACAAGAATTCATGTTTTATAAGTAGGCCTGTTACTATTAGGCCTAGAGGCCTATTGCTGTTTATCAAGCATAATTCAATTCCACCAATTAAATCTTCATATTAATGTTCTATCCATTTTTACTATTTAGTCACTATTGATTACCGTTGTGTTCCCTATGTTCCTATGAACGTGGGTATAATAAACCTTACTACAAAATATAAATGATTATTTATTCTGAAAATAAGACTATAGTCTTAGTCTACACTACATCATTCAAGATTATATTTAAATACAATCAACGTCATAACTAGTCATACAATGACACAAATGAAATTTTAAAAAATCACGAGAATCCATGAGATATCAGAGACAATCCATATAACCGAGACCCTCGTCCACATCAATCACATCGTACCCACGCTTAAACCCTGCTCACAACCCGGCTACACACAATTCCAACACTCGCTGGGATTCTCTAGACACAACCCACCGTCACGCTTCCTGGAGCTGATTATTCATGATAATTATTTAAATAAATACCTCGTGAACGATGTCTCTTTACCGCTTTGATGAATACAATGTTTGTATGCCCGCCCTCAGGAGTTTGACATCAAAATATGTTTTTCATTAAAACTTTTCTTTATATTAAAACCTGCTAGAGATCCATTCTGGAATCGACCAGTTTGCCGAGTTCATGCCTATAAAGATTGCTATAAGTTTTCTCTGTTCGGTTCCAAAAAACGTTTGCTATGTGAAAGACAAACTACCACCTGATGTCCGACAAGCACCCTCAATATCAAGTTTTAAAACTAAACTAAATTCTTTGGACATCGTCAATATTATTAGGGAGGCCCATTTCATGTAAAGCTCAGCCACCATCCACCTGCATAATGTACATACCTGCTGTGGAGTTTATGCAGTACTTCATCAGAACAAGAATCGTGACAACAAAGTTTGGCGAAACCCAGTTTGCCGAATCTTGCCGTCACCGTCGTACATAAGTACAGCCTGCTATGCATGCTTTTGAAACATGATGGGTGGGTCAGGGAGGAGCCGTATTTAAATAATTATAATTTAAACGGCAAAATAATTGGAAACAAAAATGTTGTGTAAAAACACTCTTGAAGGCATGGCTATCATTTAAAATCATAAATTTAATGAAATGGAGGATTAAGCATCCCCACCCCTCAGTCGTCGGACCAAAAATATTAATCTGCCTATCAATATAACGTTATTTTCATTGCCAATTCCTAATATTGTGATCTGAAAGCACTATTTAGACAGCGCTAAGCCCTAAAAACCCTGACCAGGGAATTTTATGCCGGGACCCTAACCGAAGCTGTGGTCGGCCCAGTGATTCGTACCCTATGTCGGACATGTTGGACTCCCTGTTGGCAAATTAATAGAGCTACCGTTGGCACGTGTGTATAGTTGTAGATTACTGTTAATTTCTTTAATCATGGTAAGAGAGTCATCGTGAATTTTATGCTGTTGTTAATGTTTCATTTCTTCTAATTGACATTTGGCAAACTGGGTTTCGGCAAACTGGGATTAATGGTTTTGTGGTAAAACTGGCGTGCGGAAAACTGGGTTTCGGCAAAGTGAACTCAGCAATCTGGCATTTGGCGAACTGGGTTTTGACAATCTGGCCTAGATCCTCAGAAATTCTGGACACCATTTTTAAACATTCACGGTATATAATACGCGTTTGTTTATGAAGAAAACATTTTGCCGTTTTGGTTATATAACGTAAAGAATAATATAATTGATAGGTCAGCTGTCTGAATTTCCCTTATGGGTACATTGGAGAGACTGGCAGACCCCTAAGATTGAGAATTTGTGAACATTAAGATGATGTAGATAGTAACCAAAAGGCGTGATGACGCGAGCACGAGCAGGGAGATCCTCACTTGATGTTTTACACAAACCTGCAATTACGGACCATGCAATTAAATTCAACCATTCTATAGACTTTATCAACGTCAATATTCTACAGAAAGAACACAATCAGGAAAATAGAAAGATTAAAGCATCGATCCAGATCAGAAAGGCACAGCATACCGTTGAACCCAGACCAAGGAGACACCTTAATCGAATCCGCTACCGTATATCTTTGATGGTATTATTGAAGCAACGCAGAGCAGGGCCAGGCAATCCCACATCAACTGGTGGCGCTATTACCAGTATTTAGACGCCGTTCGCAGATTTTCAACAAGAACACTTGAAAATATGAACTGACAGTTCATGAAAACGTCGGTAAGTTTCAATAAAGTTTGTTCACGGTTTAACAAAAAAGAAAATTATTACAATAATTAATAGGGTATTTTAATCGTAGGCCTATGCTTTAGTGCTTTACAAACTAATCGATTAAAACATTGCAGTTTATCGTTTAGAATTGATTATTGTTTGATTTCTTTTTTATTTATGGCCTATCAAATGCTCGAATAAGCGCCGCGCCGCTAAAGCCTGTTTTCCACTAGGCGAATTTATTCGCACGAAACAAATCTTCTGTACGATTTCTGATTGGTTGCGCATTTTTTTGCTTCGCAAAAACCCGATAGAAATGTGAATGCGCATGCTTATGAACCGACACTTTCGATTCGCGAGAATAAATTCGCCTAGTAGAAAACCGGCTTTATGAAAGTTTTGGAGGCTTCAGTTCGGGGCTTATTCGAGAGCGGCGCTTATAAAAAAGAAATATTGGCGCTTTCTATGCCCGTTCCATGTTACCTATTTCACGTAACGGTATTTACATGGGCATGATCATTATTGATTATAAATACAAATAATATGAAAGAATTTTAGTAATTGAGATGAAAATAAGAAAAGCAATAACACATTGTAACAGAAGGCATACTCAATTTATTTTGCCAAACTGGGGAGTTTCACTGACTTTTAGCAGTAGTCATGTTGTTAAGAACAACAGTTTGTCAGCAGACTACCACACTTATGAAACATGTCTAAATCCATAGAGAATATCCTATTTGCAAGAGCCATTTATTTAACTGACTTATGTTATGGTTTATAGAATGGCCCCGAAACTGCTAAATACCGGGATGGTGTCCGGCGGGGGATAGTTTAACTAATTGTAGCGTCGGCGACTAAACTGACAACCCTCTCAAATATGTCTTAGTGGCTGCTGAGGGGAGGGTGTTTATGGTCACCCAGCAGCAAGAAAAACCAATAGCTGAACAAAGGGCGGATGAGCTCCTCGGAGTCAACGGCCAACCATTAATTAGTTTAAGGAATAGGAGTAGTTTAGTCTCATTGTTATTATTGTTATTATTGTTATTATGATTATTTTTATTTTATTTTATTGTTTTTATTTTATTGTTATTTGCTTTTTCTCAGTTGGCCTATATTATTTCTCTGTAAAGCGCATAGGGGCAATGTACAATATGCGCTATATAAATATAACATTATTATTATAATAAATTTATTATTATTATTTTTAATATTGTTATTATTATTATTTAATAATTTAGTCCCCATGATTCACTGCAGCACCTCATTAGTCATTAAGTTTAAGTTTGGCCTAACGTTATTAGCGGCCCGTTTTCTTAGTTTCTAGATTTAGTAGGCCTAGGCCCTGGAAGTATAAAATAATTTATTATACACCTAAATGTTAAAGTAACTTCGAGTATATTGTGAGTACTGCTAAGGGCAGCGGTGGCGTCAGCATTTCCGCGGCAGGTGGTCCATCGTTCGCCGACAAATGGGCCACACCCATTTTAGCCCCCACCAAGGTTAACCCCCACCAAGGATGTGGCTGAAGTAACATTAGGCTTATTTCTCATCAAAATGCCCCAAAATGGCTCTCTGTTTTAAAATGACTCAATTAAAAATTTTCCTCAACAGATTTTACCGTGACTGCCACGGAAATGCGAATGAAAGGAATACAATAATAAAGATGAAAGTTCCAACATACTCAAGGATTTTATTCAATGACCCCTTGGTTCGGACAACATTTTGGACTTGTCGGCTCCCTGTTGGCAAATTTCTGGAGCCACCACTGCTCAGCACCCTCCACGACAGGTGGAGCATGCACGGGTACCAAGCAGTGGTTGAGGTCTGCGATCATGGCTCGGAAAATTGTTTTAAACCGAGCGCGCGTCAACTGGTGTCAGAGGAATGTCCACCTCCATGTTCTGTCCGACAGGGCCGGGGCAGATCTTCCTTGACTTCGCTGGCGCCGCCACTGCTCAAAAAGCTATTAAGTTGATTCTCACGGCAGATGATTTCCACTCATCATTCTATAAAGTGAAACACCCAAAACTCACTGCTCGTGATTGGCTGATATAGAGCGCTCTTACTTGAATACTTGACGTACTTGCTGACGTGTAAAAGGAGTTCTTTATACTGAACGTCATCAAATAAACATTTGGCGAAATCTTTTTGAGGCTTACCGATGGCTTAACATCTCGCGTCAATATGATCCCTTCAAATCACTGGACGTATTAATATTTGATCATGTTTGCCTACGAGCCATGTTATTACCACTGGAATCATAATAGAGAAAACTACACACACACCTTTAGGCCTACTTCATTCAGAAAGCTTGTTCGTATCGGCCTAATTATTCTATTAAGCATCAATTGCAAAATCGTTTTTTTTTTGTTTTATAGGCAGCTGAAGTTAACACTGCTTGTAATGCCTTTGTAAAAAAATGCTCACAAGAAAGAAAAGACAATAAATAGAATAAGAGTTTTCAGAAAATCCCCGGAAATTGAACACAATCGATTTACGGATGGTAATTTGTCGGTATAACGTGTATATATATATATATTTTTATAAGCGATATAAATTAAGTTTGGAATATGAAAACAACGAAATGAATTGGAAGGAAAAATACAAAGAAAAAACGTTATGCAAATTGGTTCACGTTAGGCTGAAATTGTCAACATTTTAAAAATTAAAAATTATATAACATAGTTTATCAATCAACTCTGTTCATGCAAAATCATGGGAGGAAAGTGCCCCAAATAAAAAAGTGCTGAAATAGGAACATAAAGCTTTGTCTACACAATCAAATTTCATCAATAAAGCGTCACATAAATTTGATGGAACATAAAGTTTAACACGTTCAACTTTTTTGGATACAATTTGATGATATGTGATATGACGTCATCGTACCCATATATGGGAACATCACATTTTTTTGTCACATGATATTTGATAGTGTAGACATGAGCGTAAGATGTTAGTATAGTATCAAGCCTAATCCGTTAACGACGAAAGGTTCAACGAAAACAAAATTGTCCGTAGCGGGATTTGAACTTTAACACTATGTAATATTCGTTTAAAACTTAGTAGGCCTAGATCAATGCATTACGGACTATTGGACTACTGTCGGTTATTATTTACCTAATTTACCTAGAAAAAGGTTGCAATCCAGGTGATTCTATAGTGAATAAGTTTGAATTAAATCAGAACAGTAACAATGTGAGATGTGAGATTTATGAAAAACAAAATTCTAAACTGAACAATAAACAACGCTAATTATCACGTGATCATTTTCACAACAACGACCAGCTATTTTCCCCAAAGAACAATGAAGTTGTTACTGTACTTTGTTGAAAATTCTACGAGTGGACCGGTATGGCAGGACAAAGGAAATTTACCAGAGGAAAACAATATCGTCGGCTCTTTTAAGAATAGGCATTATACGCCTCGGCAGGAGAATGGGCTTTCAAGCATCTGCCTTCGGTTAGGTTTGGTTAAATTAGTACAGTATTGTTAAATTTTACAGGCCTAAAAATAATATAGTTTATTGAAAGATATGCCTAAGGATATATAGTTGATGACAATGGTGACAGTGGTGCATCCAGGAATTCTAAATAGAGGGTCCCATGGAGGAAATTTCACAGATGATATTGAGACCATCTCAGCCCCACCCAGCGAAGGGGTCCGAGAGAAAAAAAAACGAAAACTTGGTGGACGGTCCGGAGTAAAAGCTCCCTTGTAGGGTTCTCGAGGAGAGTGTTCATGGCTTAGTATGGTTCAAAATGTGCTTTTAGACCACAATATTAGGGATTGGCAGTCAAAATAACGTTATTTGGATAAGCAAATTATTGTATTATATATTTAATGTTTGATCCGACAACCTAGTCGTGCGTCGGCGCCACCACTGGCCCCACCATGATGGTTGGGGATGTTTTAAGGTAATTTATGATTATTGCTACCTCATGATGACCGGAAATGGAACACTTAAACTTAAATTTTAATATAATTTTTTCTCCATAATTTTGAAAAATACTGATGGACAGGCTTCCCCCCCCCCCCACTCCACCACTCTTAAGTCCACCACTGGGTGAAGATGGTAATGGTGATAATGATGATGATGAAGATGATGATCATCGTCGTCGTCTCGTCGTCATCATTATTGAGTTTGGGAAATTACCCTCGCTTACATAATTAGCATGCGTAGGCCTATGTTTACTACCGACATACAATGGTGAACTGTCGCCCTCATCCTTTATAGTAAACACGGTACAATCACGAATAATAATTGATGCGTGTCTATACTATTATTACACTGTAACGTGGCGTACCCAGTGGGATAGGGTTAGTCTGACGTCAATGTTTATGTTGTATTTCTGTTGGTTTCAACGTGTTATGATCTCATATTGCAGGAAGCACGCCGTTAATACAATCTTTATTTTTCTTGTTCAAATGTCACGTTTTTGTCAACTGCGTCATAGTTGTGGTACATTTTGAACTGCTTCACACTCAATCTCGAAACAGTGACCCGGACCCATGCAACGCACGAAAACTTGCGTTTTGCGTCAACACGTCTTAATTTTCTATAGCCTATACAGTGTGAACGAACCTTTAGATACTTACTAGTTACACACAACTTTTTCAACTGGAAAAGATGGGGTGGATATCATTTCTGACAATGGCATATCTAGGAGAAACCCACATTAAAATTACCTTTCTTGTGTCTATTGACATATAATCAAGACTGCTAGCTGTGTTTTAAAGTCAGGCTCCGGAGGAAAAAAATTGTTTGATATGTTGTAGAAATGATTTTTTTTTTTGACAGAAAAAGTTGTTTGACGAAAAACTGGGGAACGGTGAATGAGATACAGATTTTTGAATATTTAAAAACTGGGGTAAAACAAGGTGTAAAAAGGGCAGTTACGCCCACTTTTCCCCCAGTTTTCAAATATTTAAAAAACTGTATCTCATTCACCGTTCCCCAGTTTTTCGTCAAACAACTTTTTTTTTGTCTTAGAAAAACCAGTTCTACAACATATCAAAAAATTGTTTTCCTCCGGAGCCTGACTTTAATATAGAGGCAAAGAGGTGTGTGCTAAAACGGCTAGACAATAATGACAAAATATCATTATGCATTTACTGTGCTTATTATTATTATTATTATTATTATTATTATTATTATTATTATTATTATTATTATTATTATTATTATTATTATTATTATCATTATTATTTTGGTTCGTTTCAATCAAATTTTTGTTTAAATTCTCATTTATTGCTTATGTGTTGAGAGAGTCGTTTCGTTGCGATTTTTTTTTTAATTATTGTCAGAATACATTGGACATCCATGTAGATCAGTGGCGGAGATTCCAGGTGGGTAGGGGCATTCAGCCTCCCTTTACCCAACTATTGTTGTTCATTTCACACCACAGAGGATCAATTCACAGAAGCATACCGTAATCATACTTTAAAATGTTTATGCGAAATTTTTTTTAAAATTCTAAATGTCAGTTGAGTTGGTGAAAACTTGGATCTGTTTCTATTTTTTTTTTTTTAATTTGTACAGCATTTCCTTTAGTTAGATTTCCTCCTCAGATACAATGGAAAAGATCGGAATTAACAGAATGAAGCATAGGCCGTATGAAGCTATTCTTCAAATTCATGTTGTTGTGGGACATGTGTGTCCTGACGAAGCTGAGAATTGAGGCCAACTCAGACAGCGTCGGCCGACGCAGCCCGACCCGATTTATCGTCGGGGACAGTCTTAAGCCGTCGTGAGAAATATTAAACACGTTTAATATTCTACTACGCGACTGCCCCCGACGCACACCATCACGTCTGCGTTCAACTCACACGGACCCGACGCGACAACAAATCGCGTCGGGCTGCGTCGGCCGACGCTGTCTGAGTTGGC
>NW_022744966.1:444972-484402 GCF_011630105.1 Anneissia japonica | reverse complement strand
CTCGCCCCTTTGCTCCATGTACTGAAAAAATAATGGCCAGCGGTCAATTCGCTCGAGTCGGCTTGGCCTTGCCAAATGAGGCCTGGCATCATAGGGCTGTGGCAAGATCATTAATCAGACGAGTTTGCACGTCAGCCGGACCGCTTCCAGTCCGCTATCCAGAATTTGACGCACGCCCATCCTCTACGCTGGCCCACGGTCAATCCGCTCCAGTCGTCTAGTCCTAGCTAAACGAGGCCGAACGATTTCATTTCATTTATTTCGTCTTCGGAACACAACAAAGAAATGATACAAAAATGAACTGTTAAGGGGTAGACGGGACGAACAAAAAGTTGAATTAAATCAACTATCTAGTGGTTCTCCAACCCTTAAAAGCTAGTATTAAAAGTAGATAACAAAAAACAATTGAAGAAATGAAAGGATATACAAGAGTTGTCGAGAAACTCGATTCGCTCGAGTTGTCTCTGTTGCGGCCGGAAAATAATATTATATATTATATAAATAACCTTCTAAAAATTGCATCTTCCTATCAGCATCAAAATTGAGTAGGACTGAGATGCATGTAACATGGTCAATGTGTGAAAATTTTAAATACGGTAAATCGGTCAGTAGTTTTTGAGTTATGCGCCCGGAAGGATACACAGACGTGCCCTATTGCAATAACCTTAACCTCTCCTTCGGAGAGGCGAGGGTAAACATGAAGAAGATAATCAAAGTAAAGAAAGAATAAATATATTTGACACGCAAAAAAAGTTGGAATATTACGTAATGATTAATGAAAATGTAAAAATAAACAAATTATTAATAAGTCGAGAAAACTGAAACTGCTGCACTCACTGGGCCTGATGAACGACGACGCCCGCGCAAAGGCTCGTTTTAAATGACGATCCGTTGAGACTGCCACTGGCAATCAGCGCTAACAGAGAAAGGAGTTGGGTTCGTCGTACGACGGAGTGAGAGCCCGGTTCACCCCCTTTCCTATCATTCGGCATTACTTCAACCATGTTATACTCCTGTTTATATGTTTTTTTTTTTTAATATCTCAGCCAGGAGATATATATTTTCAGTCGTGTAAGTTCGTGTGGGGAGGTGGGTGGGTGTGGAGGTGTGTGTGTATGTGTCACGTTTTGGTGTTTTGTGTGTAGATTTCTGTATGCGACATTATCTCAAAACGGCTTCACAGGTACAATTTAAAAAAAAAAAGGAAGTGTTAGGTATTACCCAATAAAGAAGTAGTAGGGAGTGGATGTGATGACCATTTAAATGGATTTAAGAGCAAACGTCCTAGACAAGATATTTCAAAAATTAATCTACTGATATGAATGAAACTTTTGTGTGAAAGTTTAACCAAGTTAAAAGGAAAACATTATTAAGTGTTGGTGACGATCCAAATTCGGGTGTGAGCTTGAGGGTAATTTAAATTTTAAGGTCCTGCGTGTTTCTTATGTTCAAAATATCTCAGAAACAGTTGCACATATCTAAATGGCAGATACAGGGATTGTTAGGTATGCCCTAAGGATGAGGTGATTACATTTTAGTGCCGACCCGGAATAGGGAGTGGATATGAAGACTATTTAAAGGAAAAAGTCCCAGACCAGATATTTCAAAAACTAGTCAACTTATATGAATGAAAATTTGGTGAAAGTTTAACCAAGTTACAAGAAAGAAAGTAAAAAGTGTTCTTGGCGATCCAAATTCGGGTGTGCATTTGAAGGCCATTGGTTCCCAAACCTGAATATCTCGAAAATAAATCAATTGATAAAAATGACAATTGGCAGAATATTTGTCATGTTTTAATAAAGAAGACGGTTTAAATCTTGGTTACGATCCGAAGTAGGGTGTGGATATGAGGACCATTTAAAGAATTAGTTTACCGTATTAACAATCTATATGATGAATATTTAAATTAGTGCATCTTTACATTTAAACATTTTCTTGCATACATTTTCCCTACCTTTTTGCACTGTTTTTTCTGGTCGTCACTTTGGTCACTTCCGAAGCATAGGCCAAATATCATGGATGTACCTCCTAATATTTGGTGTGTGCGTGTAAGGACCAATTAAAGTGTTTTAAGGTCAAACAATCTACACCGGATATTTGAAAAACCGGTCAGTTGGTGTGAATGAAACTTATCGGAAAGTTTAATCAAGTTACATGGAAGAAATTTGTATGTGTTAGTGACGATTTAGTGAAGGGTGTAAATTTGAGGGGTTTTCAATTTTTGAGGACCCAGACCTAAAAATCTCTTTTAAAAAAAACCCCAATGGGTCTAAATGAAACATTCTAAAATACTTTGTAAAGGTCTTGTAAAAAATAATTAAATTTTTATGACGACCTGCAGTATGTGTCGATCTAAGAACCATTTAAAGGAAAACGTCCCAGACCACATATTTCGTAATCGGGTCAATTGATCTAAATGAACATTCGGGAAAGTTTAACCAAGTTGCAAGGAAGAAATTATTTTTTTTTTCTCAGCAGTACTGGGAAAGCCATTGTTTTTGTTCTGATTTTTTTCCCCTTTTTTCTTGCATGTATTTTTTCCTATCTTTCTGCACTGTTTTTTTTTTCTGGCCGTCATTTTGGTCACTTCCCATGCTTAGAATTTTTCCGTGCTTTGCCGAAGCATAGGCCATATATCAAGGATGTGCCCCCTAATATTTAGTGTAAATCTCTGGTGGGGTGTGCGTGTGAGGACCAATTAAAGTGACTTAAGGTCAAACAGTGTACAACGGATCAAAAACCGGTCAGTTGATGTGAATGCAACTTACGGGAAAGTTTAATCAAGTTACAAGGAAGAAATTTGTATGTGTTAGTGACGATCCAGTGAAGGGTGTAAATTTGAGGGTCTTTTCAATTTTAGAGAACCCAGACCTAAATATCTCTTTAAAAAAACCAATAGGTCTAAATGAAAGAGTCTACAATACTTTGTAAAGGTCTTGTAAAAAAATAATTAAATTTTTGTGACGATCTGGAATAGGGTGTAGATCTGAGGACCATTGAAAGGAAAACGTCCCAGACCACATATTTCGAAAACGGATCAACTAATCTGAATGAAACATTCAGAAAAAGTTTAACCAAGTTACAAGGAAGATAGTATTATGTGCTGGCGACGAATCAGTCAAAGGTGTGAATTAGAGGGTCATTTAATTTTTTGAGATCCCAGACGTAAATATCTATAAAAAGTTTTCAATGGGTGTAAATGAAACTTTCTATAATAGTTTGTAAATGTCCAGTAAAGAAATGACTGAATTTTTGAGATGATCCGGCGTAAGGTGTGAATATGAAGACCATTTAAAGGAAAACGTCCCAGGGTCAACTGATCCTAATTTAAACGCAATTTGCGTTATCTAAAGCGCTTAAACCAGTTACAGCTAGGTTAAACCATGGAGGAAATATATTTCCTCCATGGTTAAACTCAAAACTAACGTGATATACATGTACAATTTTTGCTTTCAGTCATTGCATCGTTATGAACTGAAAATGCACTTTCCTATGCAAGGCCGGCTCATATGGCGCGCAATGGTTATGAGTCGCGATGTTCGCTATTACCATTGCAGCCATAGTTGAAGTCTCACTAATAACGTCGTAGTGAACCTGGTTTTCGTTTTTTTTTTTTTTTCCACTTCATTTTTTCCTCTTCATTAAAAATATATTGATTTCTCGTGTTGTTTTTTTTTTTTAAACTTTATACGTGTATTAGCGACATTTCTTTTTGTTGCAATTTCAACTTCATTTCTCATTTCCGCATCCGGGAGATCTGTTTAAATGGGCTTTCTTAACACATCTAGATATATTCTGCTTGTGCTTTTTTGCCCCGACTGGGGGAGGGGAAACAGCCCTCCCCGGTCAGGGAGAAAAAGCAAAATTCTTCGGGGAGAAAAAAATTTATATGTATTTTCTACATATTAGTAGACTCTAAAATCGATTAAATAAGCCTTTGAAACCCCCTAAATATTTTCGGGGGCTTTGCCCCCTGGAACACTTTCGAAACCTTTTAATAGAAGCTCGACCAGGCCCGCATTTCTTTCGTCGGGTAAATCTGACCCCTTATTGGGGAAAACGCCCCCCCCCCCGTCAGGCAAATCTTGGCGCCACCCCTGGTCCTGGAGGTCAGCTTCACCGACCATAACCATGAAAAGAGCGAAAACGATGGATAGTCGATACACAAAAGGCTTTTGAACAAAGCACCAAACTATTTTTAAGGTACCAGATGAAAGAACTGAAATATAATTAGGAGGAATGGTACAATGGACAGAGATTCAGTTTAGATAAGATGAAATGAACCGAAACTGGCAATACAGGCGAGTTTACAAATTCGGAATAGAAAGAGCAATGCAATGCCAGATCATGACAAAACATCAGTATAAGACAAAGGGAGTAATAATGGTAGGAAGAGAATAATTAATGATGCCGTAAGGAAAGCGAGGCATAATTAATGAAAAGTGAGTTTTAACGAAACACTCAATAGAATTCAAGAAACAACATATAAAGACTGGGATTATCAGCATAAATCAAATACAGGAAATGCATTTATAGCACCAGCGGAGGGTTTGGAGACAATTCCACGACCCTTCACCACTACCCCTCCTCTCACCAGACTGGCAACTGGCATAAACCACCATGTCGCCGGGACGCCGCTTGAGGCTGCACTAAAACTAAACTATTTACCGATCCAACCAAAGCCATTTCATTACCTAATTTATTGTGTTGACACTATGATAAAGGTGATAATACAGGCCTGACTCCAGTCAAAGACTACCGCATATTTGGAATCTGGGTTTTCCAGGTCTTTAGCAGTTTTGGCCTTTAATCAGAACAACTATTATTATTATTATTATGAAGATAAATGATAGATGTTTATTTGGGCCCACAGAGAGGTGGTTGGAGGGGTCTTTAAACAATAGAGACCTTAATTTGGCAATTACGTGGATTGAGATACGTGGGGGAAACCTAGGTGTATAAAGAGTCGAAACTCGTTTTAAAGCTATATTTTTCTTTTATGTATAAACACCTAGAGGTCTCTAATATTATTATTACTAGTCTTACTATTAGTAGGCCTATTATATATGAATCATTAAATAATATGTTATATTTCTCTGCTTTATCTTGTTATGCCTATATATAAAATTATATATTATGTATAGTCCTACATAACATGATAAGGCGGAGAATTATGATTTCATAAGCTTAATGAATTAATAGACTTAAAAGTACTATTAAAAGATATTTCTTCATTGGAATACAAACGCAAAGATATATATCTCCGACGAATACAGGTTATATTCTAGGTGATTGTAAGTGGATAAAATCTCTATTTTAAACGGGACGAAATATAATCATCTTTTCAAGGTCACGAAGAAAGAGAAAGATGAAATAATCCGTTGTGCATTTTTGGCCTATGGTAGTTTGCAGAATTATGATAGGGAAGAAATAATGGAATTATGATGCCTAGGCCTAGAATAATATTAATAATAGGCCTTTTATGCTATATGATGTTTATAAAACGCAGTAATATCACGTCTCCAAGCATACAAGAAGTCAAACTGCTTCGTTTATCGATTCTGCTTGGCCAAGTGAAAAGGAAATTGCCGCTTCATGAGCGACCTTTATATTGGCACAAAAATGGTATACCACAGAGTCGCTGGTACGTAAACCGATACGCGTTCCCAACCAACCGTCGCGCGCTCCAATCACCAAGCTAAAGACCGGCCTAGCCGATGTAATTGCCTATCATAAATGCTAGTTACAAGGATTTTGTTATTATCTAAAATGGAGAACTACGTCAAGTCCTTGCTTGCGAACGCTTAGCCCGGGACGTTCGTGGTAATTACGTCGATCGATAAGCCTATACAAGCCACACGACTCAATTCCACCTGAAATCCGCCAAGCGAGAAATTCCCCGCGTATATTACAGTAATGATATGAATATGAAATATTCCAAAATGGGACAGCTGGCATCGACGTGACGTCACATAGATACTTTTGTCTCCGCTAGCCAATCAGCACACGCGTTACCATCCGGCCGATAGTCAATGTACAAGGCCCCTCGTAACGTGCTCATTATGTATTCAAGTCATTTTGTCCGAAACCTGAATATTTGATGGCTGCTATAGTATTTTCACCGTGCTAGCCACCGTGTAGCGAAAACTATTAGCAGGTGAAACGAATCGGCACACGGCTTGAAAGCAATCTTCTCCCCATATCTGTCCAACGAACGTTTCTCGACGGTAAAGGTAATAAAAGCGTTACTGGACCGACCCGCGCAGAATATTAACTTCATTGCGTGTCAGTTCGAAACGAAAGCAATAAAGATGTCGGCAATGGATCCAGTGCTTACTAAGGATGAGATAAAGAGAACATACCAGACTTGGGCCGAATTAAATTATGGCGAAGGTGCCAAAACGAAGACTGTTACACAGAAAAAATATAACCGGATTGCCGCCTTTCTCAGAGGTGACGAACCTGCGACCACGGAAAATGCTAAATTTCGTTTTTGGTTAAAAGCAAAAGGATTTAAATTGGGACCAGAAAAGGATAAAGAGGGAAACTCCGAAGGAAGCTTCGATGACGTAATATATGTTCCCGTGAAATCACCAGTAAGACAATCGATTTTTGTTTTTTGTTTTGTTTTGTTTTGTTTTTTCTTTCATAATACTAAATATTATCAGTGGTACTTTATGATAAATAATAGCAAATTGTGATTAATAAAAACATTGATACCTTTGTCAGTTTCATCATGATGATTTTCACGATTATCAACAAGTATCACTATCACATTTTATTACCATTTTAAATATTTAGTAATAATAAAGTAAAGTAAATATAAAAGTAATTTTTTAACAGATTATTTAGTCCCAGATTATAAGACCTATTATGAAAAAATAAACAATGTTCGAATTTATGAGTTTAAATGTATGCCCATTACACATAGGCCTACACATGGGCCATATCTATAGGCCTTAATATGCTTATGAATTTAGAAGCCTGTATATTGTTATATATTTGTTATATTATATTATATTTGATTATTAATATAGTACATACATACACACACATATATAGGCCTATATACGCTTCACATTCAAGGCCCTGGCAATAAGTTTTACACTGGGGCCCGTTCTCATCTCTACGCCGCTGGGTGATGGTAACTGTGATGAGGTATATAATGACCATATAATATCTGTCTCTTATACACATCTAGATGTGTATAAGAGACAGAAACTTACATGCACAATGTACAGTAGGTGTGTAATTTTGTACATGTGGTTCATATTTCGTTTTATGTTTAGTTTTGATAGTTAAAATAGAGAGTACATAATGTAATGATGTGATTGTAATGGGTTCGTCCTCTCTACTAGATGCTACCAGTGGCGGTGGCGGATCCACGAATTTGAAATAGAGGAGAGGGGTAGGGAGGGAGGACTTTCACAGATAGTGGGTCTATACCACCATGGTTGGGGCTGAGGTCAGAAAATTTATAATTATGGCACCTCTTGTTGGTCAGAAATGGCACTCATAGACTTTAATTTAAATATTATTATTTTTTTTTTTCTCCATTTTTATTATAATTTTGTAAAAAATATGGTGGGGAAGCCCCCTCGCCCCCCCCCCACCCACTTGAATACGCCACTGGTTAGCACCTACTACTGGTATTTTATCTTGCTTCAGTCGAGGCCCATCGGTTCAGGATTGTCATAATATAATGCGCCGACCCCCCATACCTCACCTACTCCAATATAATTGATTTTCCTCTCATTGTTTCATGCATTGATCATTTCGTATCCATGCCACAAATGCGATGAAGACTCGATCGCTTGTCGATCTTTCGGGTGACGTCATAGTTATTACAACGATATGAAGTTGATCAAGGCTGATGGTCGCATAGCAACTGTTTCATAACACTTACAGCACTTACGGACAGACTCGTGTCTGTACGTTCTTTGTGTAAACCACGTGACAAATGAGGGATACACATTTTCCCGAAATGTAAGACAATTTCTTTAAGTTGATGATGCTTAGATAAATATTCGAGTTCCGTGGAACACTCGTTATTTCCCGGAGAAGTCCATCTTCCGCATAAGATACTCATTATTATGATGATCAGGCTGTGAACGATCCCAACAGGTCGAGTCTTTTATAGGTTTATTGTTGGTGATATAATACACCGTCTAGTAGTACAACTGTACATGACTATTTTGAAGGTCAAGGCTTATAAGCAACACTCAAAATCGTATCGTATGCCTTTTTGTGTATCGTTATTAATATGAAATTGTTAGTCTCTATAAGGTAAACAATTGCCGAATAGTGCATGAAATCAATCTTGGAAATTTGTTATTAAAACTCAATAAATGCACATGATGTATCCGCAGTATTATGCTTGCTTATATACTTTGACCTTGACATAGTTATGCGCAGTAGTAAAAGCTGCGAGGATACGTATTAAGCAAGCAAACTTATAACGCTAATGTCATTGAGATCATCTGGTATAAATATCTCCATACTCATACATGACATTGATAATGATAATGATGATGATGATTATGATTATGATGATGATGGTGATGATGTTATAAAGCCTACTCCAACTGTTTAATTTTACCTGCCACCAACTTGTTTTTATTAGTTTAACTTCTGAGACCACATAGGCCCCTTTTGAAATAGTACGAATATTCCAATTATCATTATTATTTATTAAAGGCCATGAATCATGAAAAATGAATAAATAACCTAGTCCTAGACTTCTCATTCTTTAAATTCAAAATAAGGCTCCTGAAAATTTAAAACGTCGGAGCATTCGGTGATACTATTACCCCACCGGGAACAATTCTGTAGTTGATTCAAGTAAGACCAGTGGTCCGGGCCCCTTACATTTTTCAAAATTATGAAAATAATAGAGAAAAAAGTAAATTATATTCTCTTTAAGTCTAAGAGTGCCATTTCCGGCCATCTGGTGCCATTATAATGTCTTACCTCAACCAAACATGGAGGGGTTGAGGTGGTCAGAAAGGTAAAGTCTCTCCCTGTCTCTCTATTTCCAATTCCTGGACCCGTCAATGAAATTGACGGCTCCCAACTCCATCTCCTCCACCCACTCTTCATAACTCAGGCCTACGGCCCCTGGGTTTTCACGCTTCACATTCAAGGCCCTGGCAATAAGTTTTACACTGGGGCCCGTTCTCATCTCTACGCCGCTGGGTGATGGTAACTGTGATGAGGTATATAATGACCATATAATATGTTGCCTATAAATTGCGTTAATTACTACGACGATGACTTTGTGTCCCAACGTCACTGTCTTAAAGATGTGTTGATCGTTTTGGAGCTGATGAAGATGTATTGTCCCTTGCTAATGTCAAAAAATCATAAAAATAATTTTGAAATAAACTTGCTCATATTGCAATAGCATACAAATTATTAACTTGTGCATAAAACTTATTGAATTAAAAAAATGTGTACCCTGATTTTTAAACCAAAAAAATTATAATAAAAATGATAAAACACTTCCAGCGGACTGGAAGTGTTTCTATCATTTTTCGCTGTAAACTGATTGGTAGACATTTTTAAATACACTAATTTCTAAGTTCAAGTTGATAACTTTTATGTTACTTCAAAAAGTTAATTTCAAAAAATATTTTTATGAGTTTTTTTGGTATTTAGAATGGGACAATAGGGCCTACATCTTTAACAAAACTCAAGTCTAAGAGCGATTTCCCTAGAAACGTTGCCCCAACCGGGATTTGACCCGAGACTTTCTGTTGCCTATACAGGCGCCAATTGGGGCACATTATGTTTGCTATCTTTCCTATCGTTATTATTATCTCCGCCAGGAGATATATGTTTTCAGTCGTGTAAGTTTCTGTGTGTGTGTCACGTTTTTTGGTGTTTTCGTGTGTTTGTGTGTGTGTGTGTGTGTGTGTGGGTGTGTGGGTGTGTTCAAAATATCTCAAAAACGGCTGCATAGACATAATTGAAAATAACCTGAAGTGTTAGATATAACTCAATGAAGAAATAATTAAATTTTTAGTAACAGTCCGGAGTAGGGTGTGGATGTGTTGGGACCAATTATTTAAGAGCAATTAAGCGCAAGATATTTATAAAAAAAATAAAAACTAATCAACTAATACGAATGTAATTTTTGTAAAAGTTTAACAAGGAAGAAAAATTAAGTGTTGGTGACGATCCAAATTCGGGTGTGAACTTGAGGGTCATTTACATTTCTAAGGAAGGTCGTGCGTGTTTCATGTGTTCAAAATATCTCAAAAACAGCTGCGGTGTGACCCAAGGACGAGGTGATTAAATTTTGGTGACGACCTGGAGTAGGGTGTGGATAGAACCATTTTAAAGGAAAACGTCCCAGACCAAATATTTCAAGAAAATAATCAACTTATCTGAATTGAAACTTTCGTGACAGTTTAACCACGTTACAAGGAAGAAATTATTAAGTGTTGGTAACTATCCAAATTCGGGTGTGAATTTGAGGATCATTTAAAATTCTAAGGTCCCAGACCTAATATCTCTAAAAATAATAAGTGGATTTAAATAGCACTACACAGATTAGTTTGTCATGTTTCAATGAAGAAATGTTTAAATGTTGGTGACCATCTGGAGTAGTGTGGAAATGAGTACCATTCAAAAAAAAGTGTCCCAGACCAGATATTTTAGAATCTATAATGATCTGAATGAAACTTCCGTGATAGTTTAACCAAGGTACAAGGAAGAAATTATGTAGTGTTGGTGACGATCCAAATTTGGGTGTGCATTTGTGGGCCATTTGGCCATTCGGGTGTGCATTTGTGGGCCATTATTCCTAGACCTTAATATCTCTAAAATGGATCAATGGATCAAAATTCGACTTCCAGAATAGTTTGTCATGTTTTAATGAAGAAGCGTTTAAATTTTGGTTACGATCCGAAGTAGGATGTGGATGATGATTATTTAAAAATGCCCTCTCTAAAAAAGTGTCCCCAAAAACCCAGACTAAAAGTGGAAATAATGCCCCTCTTTGAAATAAAAAAAAAATGTTCGGGCGAGTTACTGTGTATTCTTGAAGAGGAGCGGAGTGAAGTGAGTTGGGGTAGTGGTGGCGGTTGAAGTAAATTAGAAACATTTTGGGAGATTTATTTTAGAAAGGGAGATATGCTCTCACTGAATGCTCTTGTTAGGCACAGTGCTAATACTGTAGTTTACTTAACAGGTTATAATGCTTGTGGAAGGGGTTCTTCTAATATAAATTTTATCTCTAAATACCAACCTACATGTAAGTTAGGGGCCGTGTTTCCTTCTGACTCAACTTCTCTGATAATATTTACAATACTTACTTATGTACTTTAGAATCGCTGAGTAAATTTTAAGAAATATTGCACTTCTTGTCATATTAGCGTCATATTAATCAACCGCAATTTCTAGGTCGATATCTCTGTGTCAGAAATGAAGTCACTAATCACAAACCAGTGCGCCAAATTCCCACAGATCTTGACAGAACTCGGCTGCGTCAGGCCTAGCTCATCGCCTCCTAGCTTCAACCCTACAAATGACACGATTCCATAAAACTGAGCCATTATTTCTACATCTATATAATTGGATTCTATTTTGACATCGTTGCGATGATGTAGTTACTGCATTAAGACGTCCTCAGTACACGTCACGTGGCCGTATTAATGCTGACGTCACGGGGACTGATCGTCTGAGAATTTTGTCTCCGTTAAAGTGACCTTTCGGTGACCCTATGTACATTTACCGCTTGGTCAGAAGCTGGGATTATTTTGACAATTTATTTTCATCAGGGAAATCGGTAGCAAAAACTTTAGCCTATTGACAACTATGAGACCGTGGAGCTTAAAGAATTTTGGGAAGGTTTTATGTCTTGACCTTTATGCTCTAAATAATAATACAAATTATCTAAACACAAAAAATGGGCCTATAGAAAAATCGAACGAGACGAAAACTTTGGTTGTCATTCAGATTTGGGTCACACAATATTATTGTATTTCATTATAAGTCACAAAGTATCATTTTCCCAGTGTGGCGAATAGGGACGATAATAACTGGTGGATTTAATGGGTGGGGGAAAAAGAAAATAGTATTTAAATTTAACACTGAGCGGGCCATTTCCGGTGATCCTGGAGGTGCCATAATCATAACATTTCTTACTTCGGCCCCAGCCATACTGGGCCTGAGGTGGGTAGACCCTTTATCTCACCCTTCTCTATGACGAATTCCTGGATCAATCACTGATCAATAGTCGGAAAAATCGACGGAATACCAATGTCGAGTAGTCATTTTTTTTTTAAATGAGCATCGATATTATAAAAATCGTTGTGCAATTTACTATGAAATTATTAGATGGGTGGTGGCTAGTGTGGGAAATCACAACTTGGGTCGCAGAGGGGAAAAAGGTTTGGGAAGCGGGGTTACACCACATTTGAGCTGAATTCATGTACTTCATCACAAACGGGTAGTATCTTAAACACATGATAATCTGAAATTACCACACCCACCTCCATAAGTTGTTCTGCTCTTACCAACACAATGAACATCCTCAATAATATGCCCTATATGCACGGTAGCGCTCTTTCGGTGTGTGTGTGGGGGGGGGGGCGGTGTGTGCGCGTGTGGAACCATTTTGGTGGAAAGAACTATACAACCTTGACATTTCCGACAAATAATTTTTTTTTCATTCTTATTAATTCAGCTGTATTTGACCAAAGCATGCTACTACTGTCATTGCACCGTAAGACGGACCATTGTCAGTGGCGAATCCAGAAATCAAATAAAGAAGGCCATGGGGGGACCTAAGCCCCACCATGGTTATGGGGGCTGAGTTTAAAAATGTATGATTATGGCACCTACCAAATGGCCACGAATGGCACTGTCGGACTTAAATTTGAATATAATTTTCTTTTTTCTCCATTGAAAAAATAGATAGAAAAATAGATAATTACTTGAATGGCCTAGTCCAGACAACTGGTCCCCTACTCAGAGAACAACCTAAGGAGGAATTCTTGTTGGATCCTTTGAGTTCCTTATATCTATATAGACAAGCCTAATGCCTCTCTTTCTTTAGGCTTATAGCAGGCTTGCCATATTTTAATTAGGGTTAATAGTGCCGGACTGACTGGCGTAAATGACTAAAAACACCAGGACAGTGCTAATTTACATAATCCAATGCTCGACCCTGACGCATGGGGAATTAATTTTCAATTTCAAGAGGTAAATCATTTACATCCACGATCAATGATCGCCTCTCGTGTACTTTGAAGATGCTGGTATACCGTACGGACCAAACATGGAGTATAGAAAGGTTTTAACCACTAAAAACGTAAATGTATTATGACTGAATCCAAATAGGCCTACAAGCCTAAGCAAACGATTACAGGGCGGTTGGTGCAGTGGTCGACGTCGGACTTTCAACCAAGGGATGGGTTTCGAGCTCCTCGCTGTGCATTCCGATTGTGTCCTAGGGCATATTTCTGCTGAATAATGCCAAAAACAGTGTTTTTTAAAAACGGTTAAATTCCTTCGGAACGCGTTTCTAGTGAAAAGTGCAACTAAAACAAACACGATAAGGCTAGCATTTGTAGGCAGGCGGAGCTTATAATGACGATCACCTACGAAAGTTGAAGTTGACCTTACGTCCTGTGGGCTACAGCGCATTCTGCGAAAGAAGTAAAAAACACACCGCGAAAGTGTGAAAAACATTCTGGTAAGCCTAAAGCATGTCATCTTGTTGGTTTCGTTTTTTTTCTTCGCCCGAATTTCGAATGGACGATCGAACCAACGAATGACAAACATAGGGGCCCCTTAATCCGTCACTGGGTATATATGGTATATGGCCTACAGTCGATGTCAGAGACATATTCTGTTATGCATCAACAAAGCTCTTTTGGGTCAGGGTGCTAGATCGAAGACCCTATGGGTTGCAGCCCGGGGACCCTAGGAGTCGAGGGCCCTGCGGACCGCCGCACGAGAGCGCATTGCGTTACGATACTGGGTATATTTTAATACCGGTATGCGCAACGTGGGGGATTTAACACTTCCTACACTTTAAAAAATGTCACCAAAAGTGGGACAACATTGTGTTGACCTTTGTGTTTAAACCTTCGACATAGTGTATAATATAAATGGAGAATTAGCACATTTTAATATTACTGTACTTCTGACTATATATTATAGTCAAGAGCGGAGCGTGGATTAGTAGATTAGAAATCTTCCCCGTTAGTAGTGGCATCAATGGTAAAGTCAATATGCCAATCGGTTTTTAATATTAAAAATAAAAAAATCAAGTGTAATCAAATTGATGTTTTAACATTTTCAGGTTCATGCAATATTGAGACGTCAAGGTGAACCTTCAACCCGATTTTATGTACAGTAGCTTATGATGAATTTTAATATATTATAATTCTACATACACTGTGTTTAATACAATGCTCCACACAATCTTTTTGCGCTTTAGGCTACAAGTTTACTAGCTATGGTGAAAGCCCAATGTTTTGTTATGTTGACGTGTTTAGCATTACAAGTGCTTAGGTAGGCATATCAAATACCTGAACACATTCATTTGTTACGTTGTGCATCTTTGAAAATGTAAGTATCTTTGTATAGGCAATTTTGTATATAGGCCTAACAACGGCGTTTCGATAGCGACATCTTTTTATCAGGTCACAGATGAGGGAGCTAAACTCAAATCGTTGTACTCGGCAATTGCGAAACTTTGACGTTTCATACACAGACATTCTTTTCATTAAAAATACTACGGAAATTTATCTTAGGTCTTTACCCATTAATGAACAGGTCTAATGCCCAGAACAAATGACTTTTCCATCGGGATCTTTGGTTACATTGTCCATCGACAACTCAGATTTTTCCGATTACTGAAAAATTATTGTAAGAACTAAGAAAAAGTGGCCCGTTAATCTTCATCATGTCCCGTTTGTTTGAAATCCCACAGTTGATTTATCCTGTACCTGTAATTTATAAGCAACCCATATTTTGCACTCAAGACAAATTATTAGGCACTACAGAAATGTTGTATTTTTCGGGATATTTGAAGACTTGGTTACCCCATTTTAATACTACCTTGAAAGTCTGGATATCCGTTCAATATAATTGGTCTTTTCTGTGTTATATTCGTGAGAACAAATTGCCCACGTGAATACAATACAGTTTCTGAGACTGTGTACATATTCCGCCCGAAGTCATCGTCGAAATTCTAGGCCACCGACGTGTATCCCGGTATATCATGCTTGTGGCCTAGTTTAGCAACTCGGAAAAAATGTTCCCATTTTGATCGCTGAACTTTGTATTAGTGTTGCCATTAAATCATTTCGAGTTCATCTCAATTATCTTAAAATGTTATTTTACCAGCGGCACAATGATTTCTGCATAATTACACTAGGTGCCACACATATTATAAAAGATTTTGTGAAATATGATATAGGCCTAAATTTTCGCCTTCCGCAAATAGCATTATTAATTCATGGGGTGATATCCATGGTTAACATAACATGGTCCTTGAAATATACCGTAAAACCTTGAATAGAAGCCCTGTGCTTCTTCTAATTTAGGCCCGACTTTAGGACCCTTTTGGATGGGTTTCTTTTCGAAATGAGCTACTTTTGAAGATGGGCTTCTTTTCGAGGTTTGCAAACTAAAGTGGGAATAGTTTTCAAAATGAACGCATGTGGTCCTGTGAAAATATTTAAATGTTTGTTGTATCATTGTACTTTTACAGCTGGAAGGAATAAAATAAAAATATTATAAAATATAGGCATATATATATATATATATATATATATATATATATATATATAAATTATATAAATACAATCAAGTTTCTTATATCATTTATTACCATGAAATAGAAAATTAATTATACTAACAATTTTCAATCTTCTAATAAATTCATATTAGCCAGTGTTAGATTCAAGCTAGCCCTCCATTAAACCGTTTCTACAAATTGATGCATGCACGGAATCTTGTTGACTAAACCCCGTACGTTCGATTATAGTTGTGTAGCATTATTTTAACCATGCTACAATAAAATAAAAATAATATTTATGCTGACACATTGTCATAATCATCAAAGATAACGTAAGTCGGAATGTAAGTGTTATCTCGAATGAAACCGTACTATCCTGAAAGAGTGGTTTCTTTTCGAGCCGACAGACGAAAGTAAAAACAGGTTATCCTAAATTTACTTGACCTGCTATCTTAAAACACTAGTTTTGTCAGATAACCGGAATAATTCTTAACTGCTTCTTAAACTTAAAACTTAAGATGGGAGATTGTATTTTTTTTAGAACACCGGGTGCTGCAGTGTAGGCTCGAGTAATAAGCAATGTAAAGAGGAACCGCTATAGTGTGGTACAGCAAGGTTGCCGCACCCGAGAATCTTCGATTAATTGTCCTAAAATCTCGGACGGTGGTCTAAACCCACCTCAGCCCCATATTGGTTGGAAGTGAGGTGAGCAACTTTAAAATTGATAGGCAGCTTTGATGCTTTAGATGCTCGGAAGTGCTGTTTAAAAAAATGTTGCTTCATATCAGTGTTTTCCCGACAAGAATTGACTTCCCCGACGATGTCCTTATTCACCCAATATGTTGATGAGGGTCTATATTTTAACAATATAGATTTTGGTGATCGGTAAAAATAATTATAGATATCAGAAAGGTGACAAGCCTATAGGCCTATAATTGGCCATTGGACGGCACAATCATGTGTATGATATACCGAAACGTCGATGTAAGTATTTTAATGTTCACCAATGACGTGGTTACGCCTACACGTCCAGCGCATTGTGTTAAAAGTCCTACAAAATCAACGCTAAGCCACATTATTATACATTTAGTCACTCTAAATACACGTTAGGGTATCTATGTTGGGTAGATTACAGAATTAACCTTTGGGAGGTGTTCAGACGCATTAATCCAACGACACAATTTAACGGTAAACAAAATAGAGGTTACTTGCGAAAAGCAAAGATGTATGCCTGAAGTCTGAATTTGATGATATACCGTACTAGCAATGGACGATTTCATCAACACTCGTTTTCAACCGCTAATGGGGTTTTCTATCTACAGATCTTTAAAATATATTTCCCACACGTACGATAGGCCAACCGCCACAGATGATTAACCCGTATGTAACTAATATACGAATGCATCTAGCAGTAATATATGCATAATGTGACCGGTATTATCGCCCCAGCGTTTGATCGAACGCCACTGGAAACCACATAATGTCCCGGTGTTATTCAACAATAAAGAATGTAATAATCAAGTGTGGCAAACTGCTACTTTGCACAAAAAAAACACCTCCGAAGCCTCAGAAATTGTATGCATTGTTCGTCTCGTGCGCAGAACGAGGCTTGACCCGTGCCTTAATTATGCGGGCGATATCGATCCGACGTCGCCTCACTGCTTCGAGTCATAACTAATGGGCTAGCAATGGGTCGTTATATCCGACTACGATACAGTATTGCATTTGCTTTGTCTCTTATTTATTTTTTTTTGCGTCCGACGATGGTGTAAAGTTCAGTGATGGTTTTCACTTGAAAATATGAATGTTTCTAAATGAGTTCAATAATTTAATGAAACAATGAAGCTTATTGCTATTTTTGTGATCCATCTTCATCATCAATCATCATCATCATCCTCATCATCATCATCATCATCATCATCATCATCATCATCATCATCATCATCATCATTTGCCTATTGTCATCATGTTATATATATTGTAACCAGTAGCGTTTATTGACAGTTAAAATCATAGTAGTTTCTTCACTTCAATTCGAGCATCGAGTTCCTCACGTATGTCGCTCCTTCATTTGAATTCCAACTAACAAATTTCCATTTATTATATCGGTGGGCAAGACATTCAAGCTAACAACGTGCAAGGAGAATAGCCCCGTATTACTCTATTTAAGATTAAAACGATTTCATAAACACTGCACCGTTTTGCTTACCTAACTTAATCCCACGCGTGGCAAACCGTATTTGATAGTCCATCATCCCGAGGGGATGTTTCTCGGCACGCGACCACTTTTTGTTTGCGTGTACTGGCGCGTGATAAACAGACAAAGGGGATGAATTGAGGCGGCGAGATCGGAGGGAACGTGAATACCACGATGGATTTTATTCTTAATGGTGCCTTTCATCGTGCTTTTCATCGTGTTCGTTTTCTTCATAATCTGCGTTCATAATGCCCAGTTTGCATTACAAAAACAATCGTGTTAGGTGTTACATACTGAAGAAATATGCATGTTTTCTTTCTCCTGCTCGTTTGCTGTTAAATTATATTATCGTTATTCTCACTCCGTTTCAGCTTTGCGTTTCGTTAAGTTGATGACGGATTGAAAGATAGAAATGATTGTACAGTCTTGCCAAAATAACAATGGGCTCGATTTATTGTTATTGCAATTTGATAAAATATCGTGTTGATTGTTGAATACATTATACAACTATAATAGTCTACTCTATCCAGGCTAACGTGATAGTCTCGTTGTTGCCGTTGCTAATTCGTTGTGGACTCTCTCCCCGAAACGAATATTAGACCTACTTTAAATTCTAAAATTTCTGTTAATATCTTTTTCGAAGGTTTTTTTTCATCAGAGAGTTGTCAGTCGGTTGGTATTTGAGTTAATTATTATTGCATACATAGTTTTGTCGGCACACTTAAACTAGTCCAATTGCGTATAGACCTAGAATTAAAGTTACAATTAAAACGTAACCCTATACTTTAATCGCCCAGTTACGGTTTTATAATATTCCAAGATGTAAATACGCCTAATATGGTTAACAGTTTACCAACAAAATGTAGATCTATGGGGCGAGCTGACTGAAAAATTCCTGGTAGGCTTCAGTAAATAAATGTTCTTTGCTTGGATAAAACTTGTTTGCCCTATTTCCAATTCGAATTAATATATTCCAATTGTTGGAGGGGTAGAGAAGTTATCTGATTCAGAACTTTGTTCGCATATAATATTTTTTAAACGCTGATATTACCACCATACAAATGCGGTAATACCAGAAGATGATTTCATTCTGGTTAATTATTAACAACATTTTGATCTGGCAGTACAATGTGAATTGCATCAACATTTACATCGATAAAAGGTAAGACAATAAAAAAAAAACCGCACACACACACACATAATACAGATGATAAAAAGACTACGTGATGACTCCCATTTTATGATTTTAAATTGTTTCTCTCGTTGCCAATGCCAACCTTCTTGTAGATAGCCCACTAACTCGTTTTTTTTTTAAATTTGACAATCATTTCCTTTCATAACCCGATTTGTCCAAATATTACACAGCGCCATCTATGATCTACTGCACATGCGATGTAAATTATTATTCAAAGAAGCTTACACCCCTGTCTCATAGAAGTGTATCTATATTTGACCTTTTGAATGCTATCATCATAGCATCAAAATAAACAAAACGTCATCATAAGTAGAAAAATTAATGTACTCTATGTTTGCTCTCGGTGAGGGCGGTATTTTTCTATTGCAATAGATGTTCAATTTTGAAATGTAAGTTAGTCAAGATGACGACGAAACCATATTTTGTTCTGCTTTTTGTCAGTGAGAAAGTCATAATCGTAGGCGACGGTAATTGTTTTGTTTTCTCTCGGGCAACTCAAATTGGTTAAGATATCATTCAAATTGAATCAGTTTACTACTATTAAGATGGATTTGTAATTGAAATTGACTGGAACATTAGAATAGAATTTGTTTTATCATAATTAATGGCCATAAAATAGAATACTATTAACAATTATTTTTCAGATTGTCATTATTATAAATGTCACATTGCAATAATTAATCTCATCATATATATTGCTTTATGCTATCTTAGAACTTAAAATATGTTGCATAGGCCTGGCTATATCTTATTTTTCATAACGTATAGGCCTATCAATGTAGTTATTATTCAAAGAATAAAGTTGAGGTGGACAAACGATATTATACCAGCCACTAGCTTTCTTTCACGCAGTCAACATCTCTTCAAAACGGCCAGCGGATAGATTTAATTTTGGGGCTTATCACAACCTAGATCAATTTTGCAATTTATTTTCATCAATCATCGTGTAGTATTCATTAAAATAAATAAAGAATCGTCATTATTAAAAGCTTAACTTTTATAAGGCATTTATATGAGGGAAACTTTTAAAAAAATGATGCAAGCATTGTGATACGATATTCCAAACTTTAGTAGCTCATGTTCAGTAATAACGCGATATCATTAAGATTTGGTCTATTCTATAAGGACCAAAAAAATTCTTGTGTTGTCGTGCACGTTTTGAGAAAATCCAAAAAAAAAAAATTGGTAGGTCGGTAGGAAAAGCAAAACTATCGCATAACACTGTCGCATCACCTAATGTCCAACAAAATATTTTTCGTTGTAGTCAAAAAAAAAAAAAAAACTAAAACAAAAACAAAAAATAATAAAATGCCGAACATCAATTTCGTACATTTTGGGTTGGTCGGGAGTGGCCCGCACAATATTTTTTTCTTTTATTTGTGACCTAGTCTTTTCGCTTCTGGTTTTCATAATTAATTGTTTTATTTTTTTTTCTACTTCAGGAATCAAGTGGAATGATAGTCGACCGTGGATATAAGCGAGTGGCCGTAGTTGAGGACTTTTTCGACATCATTTATGCAGTTCATGTAGAATCCGATTGCAAAGGGGGCAAACACGCTGGCCAAAAGCGCACTTACAAAGCTGTAAGTTCCATCAATTAAATAGGTACCAAGAGGTACCTACTTTGTTTGACAAAAGGCGAGTTAACGCTCACTGAAATTTGGATTGCAAATGAATGCTTGATTTGGCATCATGGATCTCTTGTAATGTATACATATAATATTAATAATTATCATAATTGTTATTGTTGTAGGTATAGTCATTGTTAATGTTGTTATTTTTAGTGTTATCGTTGTCGTCGCCGTCAGCGACGACATCGTCAACATCGTCAACGTCATTGTTATTGTTATAGGCCTAATTGTTATTATTGTTATCGATATTGTTATTGTTATTATAATTAATTATTATTATTATTATTATTATTATTATTATCAGTAATATTAGTGTTACTATTATGAATATTGAAATTCTCTATCCTGAATAATTGTAGTTTTTATAGTTTATAGTGAATACGTTAACACAAAGGACACGCATCGCTTTAGGCCGACAACCGTATTGGACGGGGTAGTCCACGAACAAAGCTCATTTTGGAATCGACCTCATAATTATTTTGTTGTTACACGATATTATGCCGTCTTGCCTTACATAAGGCTAAAACCCTCTCCAGAAAATAGGAATGAAAACATAATGAAGCATATTATTGTTCTTGGACTTCTACGGTCTGTTGGGGATGCAGACATAACCGATGGTTTCATGCCTTTGCCCCTCTTTGTCTTTTTAATAGATTATATATTTTCCTTCATTTATGTTTTGTAAATATTTATGCTGAGATCATAAAAATGCTAAAATAAAATGTACTTTGCAGCTTTATGAGAGTGTTGAAGGCGCAGTGGCGAAAAACAAAACAAATTACATTTTCATTGTTGTTTACTATACAAAAATATGGCCTAGTATGAAAGTGATATAGAAATGACGTCATTACAGTCCCTTAAAGTCAGGTTCTGGAGAAAATTATGGACCATGCCGCCCGTATATAAATATGTTGTAGAACTTATTTTTTAAGATAAAGCCATATTGACGAAAAACTCGGAAGCGGTTTAATGAAAATAAATACAGAGTTTTGGATATTTAGAACTGGGAAAAGGCTGAAAAAAGGGTTGTTATGCCCCTCCCCACCCCGCTTTTTAAAATATTCAAAAATTTGTATCTCATTAACCGCTTCCGAGTCTTTCGTCAAATATGCTTTTGTGTCTTTAGAGAAATCAGTTCTACAATTTATATTAAAAAAAATTCCTACGGAGCCTGGTTTTAACGTTAGAACCACCAGGCGATTGATGCATTTCGCTGGATGGGAATTTGAAAATTTGTTTAAAATGAACGCTTTGTAAACAATACCATAATGCCGAGCCAACTACGTGTTTTAATTTATGTGGACGTGTAAGAGACGTCAATAGCATTGAATGGGTACATAACTTTAAACAGGCTTGAGTAAGGTGATATATCATTTGCAACATTGTCAGTCTCACAATGAAAATCTTGGGACAAAGGACATCATTGTTAACTTTAAGCACGGTTTAGTTACCTTAGGCCAGGTTTCCATAAAATCGCTACAATATTTCCACAGCGTTTTCACTGCAATCATTGCACTGCGTAGCTGTCCCCGACGCAATTGGAAATGCTTTCTGATTTGGCCAGCCAATCAGCGTCTTCGAAATGAGTCGTCGCAAGTATGGAGCGATTTTATGGAAACTAGACTTTACTAAAAATTGTTATAGTAACAACATAAATTGATGTTAAATAAAGAGAAATAACTGTTAAATATATGAAATAAAGGAATAATTAATATTAAATATCATGTTCGTTATAAGCATGTAATACCAGTAGTAGGTCTTATAATTATAAAATAGAATAGAACATTTACATAGCGCCAGTATATAGTTAAAAAAATAAGTAAAAGATTCATAGTGTTTTAATAGAGCATGAATACAAATGAAACACATTTTACGGATTTGCATATAGTGCAATGGTCAACCTATTATGAGAATACTCTTAACCTTTTCATTTTAATGAGTTTTATAAATGTAAATATTAATTATTTCAAAAGGTCATAGATAGTAATTTCAATATGATGGTGGTAGTTTATTTTATTGAAGAGATATATTTTGGCATATCTGAGCCTCTCTTTAGAGCTGATGTTCACAAGCATAAGTCTGCATCATTTGTGGTTCTAAAAAATCTAAAACACAAAAGGCTAAAGGTGTTGCATACATGGCAAAAAAATTACTATAATGAAAAAGAAGAGTCAAAATAAGAACATTGAGATAAATACCATTTCCACTTCGGACCATCCCGGTATTTCTGAGGCTGTGTGTTGGGTATAGTCTCGCCTGGAAATTCAAATGTAACATTTTAATCAGAGCAGAGAAATCCTCTGCAAAAGAAAAATTAAGCTTACAGATGCCTGTTGATATTAATAGACCTATTATTTATATTAGTAGGCCTACTCTATTCACATTGCTCTCATCTGTCCTGCTTTCAGATTGCCGAAACGTACGCGTTTCTGCCGCGTGAAGCCGTATCGCGTTTCCTAATGAACTGCAGTGATTGTCTGAAACGTATGCACTTGTCGCCGAACAATACCAACGAACCCAGCTTGACCAACAGTGGACCCGTTGCAAGTGAAGACACAGCCATCGACTACAACATGCCAATAACCACCACATACCTCACTAAGATAAATAGGCTGCGATACGACATTGTCGGTGAGGTAGGTATTGTTCGAACTGGTTGTTGGTAAAACCGGATCTCCAAAAAATATGCTATTGTTATTATTATTATTATTATTATACCAATCACAGTCATCGTTACAATGAAAACTAATATCAGATCACAAATTAAAAAAAAATGTAATGTTTTCTTGCTACGGATTGATGACACTGATTGTCATTCAATCCTCTGTTGAAGATGATGACGTAATAGGCCGATAATAGATAATCTTTACAGAGGGCGCTTTTCAACTTTCAACTTTTTCTTTGAGTAGTTGAATCATCTTAGATCACCAACTTATGATTTGATTGTCCGAACTTGAACTTCAATTTCCGTATTCGAGTGTTAATTCTCGAAAGATGCTAAAATATCTACAAAATTTAATCTCCTTCTTGCTACGTGAAATGCAATTAGATGTCGCGTGATGAAATAAGGAGACAGCACCTGTTCGGAAACAAGCTCTTTAGCCCCTCCCTTGCGTACTCCTAGGCCACCATCCTTACGTTTAATTAGTCCGCCTATGAAGACGGTACGCGGCACAAATGAAGCCGATTCGCTTCGGGAAATCAGAAGTTTCTATAACCTAGCCAACAGGAAATTCAACCCTAGCTAGTGAGAGAGAACAGAGGGGTCATTAGAATGTTCGAACCGTTTAATCTCCGTAATTACTTTCCGAAGTAAGAGGAATCGCTAGATACCGTATTAGATAAAAATAATGTGAATCGACGCCGGATGTTGTGACTGTATCGAACAGGTTCAAACAAACTGGGATATTGAGATTTAATTAACAAAAATAGCACCAGAAAAGAAAAACAATAATCAAAGACATCCAGAGAGCTTGGTTCGCTTACGAATTCTGCAGATAAATGGTATAAAAAAATATATCGACTACAAAAAAATAATCAAAACGTTTATGTTTTCACCAATACACATGTGTGAATTCAGCATGACGTCACGTTATGAGAGCGCCACTTTAAGTTAATTTAATCACAGTACAGAACGCTACACTTAAAAAAAACAGCTTGAAGGATTTGTTCCGCTTTTGGTGACACGTTTAAAAGCAAAACGTGTTTAGGCATAGCTTCATGTGCTTAGGATCTTGACGTCTTTAGCATCAAATGTGCTTAGGTATTTGATACCATGATGTCAAATACATAAACACATTTATTGCTAAACACATCAGGAACCTAAACATAACAGCCAGGCCTAAACACGTTTAGCTTAATTTTAAACGTGTCACTAAAAGCGGTACAAGCTTTGTGAAATCCTCCATGCTATTTTTACAGTGTATAGTTTATATTTTATACATATATTTAAGGTGGTCTCTGAAACACTTAAGCATGAATCAGGCCACCTGAGATTATATAAAAATATCCATAGCGATATTAGTAAACATATTGATTATATGTATTACAGGCTGCCTTATCCTAAATTCACTAGGAAGCATTGTATATCTGTAAGAACTATGAGTAACCCCGGAGGTCTCACCGCCGTAGATTATGAATGAATCCCTTTTCTATGAATATAAGACTCAAAATATTTACTAATATTACAAAGTTATTTACTATAATTTATGTTCTGACGTCACTGATTTCGTAAATAATTCAGCCAGGAGTGAATCTATATACTCACTACGCCTTCTTATCATGTATCACATTAAAAAATAATTCATTCATTCGCTTTTTATTTATTTTGCTCATCCATTCATTTATTATTTAATCCTTTCATTTATTTATTAATCCATTTATAAATGCATGTATATATAATATAGCTAACAATTCATGCATTCATTCAATATTGTTTCCTTCAATTTTATTTATTTTTTTTTTGCTTTCCAATTAAAGTATTCATTTATCTATTTTATTTTACTCATTCAATCACTCATTCATTCGTTCATTCATTTGTTTGTTCGTTCGTTCGTTCATTCGTTCGTTCACTCGATTGTTCATTCGTTCGTTCATTCATTCATCCATCCATTCATTCGTGTGTTCGTTCGTTCGTTCATTCATTTATTCATTTTACTCATTCATTCATTTGTTTGTTCGTTCATTTATTTGTTCGTTCGTTCGTTCATTTGTTCGTTCATCCATTCTTTCATTTATTCATTTTTTCAATCATTTATTCATTCATTTATTCATCCTCCTATTCATTCATCCATCCATCCATTCGTCCACCCTTTCATTCATTTTTTCATCGTTCTGTATCATAACACACGATATTTAACGTAGTCATTTCTAAATAATTATGCTACTTTAGTGAATGAATCGAAGTTTAAATATAATATAATTACATAAAACTGCACACATATTTGACATTATTATAAACGTTTTAACACATAATTTCCTGGTTCTGAATTAAAGAATATTGTACATTATTATTAGTAAAATATTGGACTATCATTTTTATGTTGTTCTACAACTGTTTGAGTCTTTTCCCCACCCCCAATTCCTATTGCAGTACATCTATACAATTTTAGTCGTTCCCTTTCATCCCCCCCCCCATTCACTTCGTTTATCCAATCCCTCCCCTTCTCTATTCTCGTCGATGCCTCACAGGCTCCTAGTGGAAGATGACAGTTTCGTACTCAATGAATAACTGTCAACGTTTCCCTCATAAACCTTTTGGGCGGGTTCAAACTTTCCATCAGATATTGCATGTGCAATACCAACAGCGGATACGACTTGGGGTCCCGGGAGACACGCATCAGCACGTAGGGGTTAAGAACGAATATCACGCAAGAGGCCGGGACGAGCACCAGGAGTGCGGATGTTACGCACTAACCCTAAACAATACCATACGTTAAACAACGGAGTCAGCATAAATCATAATTCATAATTTTGTTGCAATAGGAGAATAACTCTTGGTGTTTTTATGTAGATTCCATATAAACTAACGAGGTTGTTCTAAATTTTTAAAAAAAATATATAATTATCTGAAATTCATATGTTATTCATTTGGCCTATTCTTTCTATTCCAGTTATTATAGATTTTATCAATGCGACCAATAAATTGTACATTTTAGCATTGTTTATATTTTAGACTTATACACAGACGTACCGGTATATATTATGAACTGTAGGAAAACAATGGATATTAAACTACCAGTTGCGTATTTAGTACGGTAACTGTTTGTTTTTGTTTAGTACAATTGTTCGGTTTTCTTGGAAGTTTTTAATAACATTCCGAATCATAACAACTCACTGAGTAGATCGATGCTACACCGTTATTGTTATTATCATTATTAGTTAATTCTTAAAATGTATATATATATATATATATATATATATATGTATGTATGTATATATATATGTAATTATATGTATATACATAATGTAAATGTTTGTACGTATATATAATGTGTATGTAATTCTTATTTTTATTATATAATTTCAGTATTACTGAAATATGATTTGAGTTTGTCTTCCTGGTCAGATGTTATATACAATGTAAATAATATAATTAATAAGAGTACCGTATGTGTTTGTTGGTATAATCTTGATAGAAATATACGATCTCTATTCAGACGGAAATGACAAAAGACAACTCGTTCATAAAAGTTTTCCAGCCCAAATCTGTCATGCCTTGGCGTATCGCAGTTGCTGAATCATCGTAATATCATATATGCTTATTAAGGGTCCTAGGTGTGTATAGTACTCGGTCTATAGATCGTTAGCGCTGCCTTAATTACTGTTGACAACAGCAAACAGCTGACGAGAAACTTGTTGTAAAGAGGAGAGGTTTCGTCGAGCCCTTTCCCCTAAGATGAACTTAGTTTGGACGCAGTATCTTTAGAGGATCGCTGCCTGCTCTGACGTTGTTGCAGCTTATCAGGTGTTGTGTCGTTGGTGTGGCATCATTTTGTTAAATTTCTAGGCCGGAGATCATCATGATTTTGCAGCATAAGCGAAGGCGATTATCCCGGGGGTTCGGTTATGGTCGTAAGGTAGGATACAGAACCCGCTGGCCTTTTTAGATTAAGTATGTAGAATCATTATTATATATGTTGTTGTTGTATTGATTATTATTATCACTATTGTTTTTGTTATTGTTATTATCATTATTGTTTTTGTTATTGTTGAGTACAGTATTATACGGTAATTGTTAGTATTATTGCTAAGTTTACTGTTATACTATTATTAAAATTTAGCATTAATATTACCATTAAATATTATTATTTATTTATTAATTATTTATTATTATCATTGGATTTATCTCGTTCCAGTTGTTTACAACATGAGTCTAAATATAGGTTAAGGTTGACTTAGTACATAAGTGCAATCAGTGAGTCTCGGGTTGTAGACAATATCAGCAGTAATAGACATATAATAACAGTAATAGACATATAATAATTAAAGCAATAACTAAAAGCGGTAATAATCCCCGGTCGTCAGGTACATACAAACCCATGTACCATGCACCCGTCCAGTCTCTTGGGAGGATTCCTAGTTTTCATACCAAATCTTTCACAACCAGCAGAGTATACTTGCGAACGCTGTAGATTTTGAACTCCGGCCTCAATCTGATCATCAACGGGTTGCCTCCTACACACCCTGCTTACTCATCCACCGCATCTTCTCTTCCTCATCCTCCTCATCTTCGTCCAGCTCATTCTCCAGATTATCATCCTTATCATCATCTTCATAGTAATCAATAGCGCGGCTAAAGATAGGCCTCCTACACGTGTAGAGTATAATGTATGGGCTATCATTTCAAACTTCTGGCCAGATAACAGTAAACACAGTGCTGCTATGTTCATCATGAATGATTATCTGTTGCTAGTAATGGAGTACAGTATCTGTTGCTCGACTTGTAATTTAATAATCACAGGTCCAATCCCAGTTCATTGCGAAACCCTCCTCCACAGCTCACATCTCTCCAAAAAATATGTAAAAACAAAGCTCTTTTCTAACTAGATTGAAATCTTTCTTCTCCATTTTTTTCATAAACGTTCAAAACACAACGTCGAGATATTATCAACAGTTCTTTTCAGAACTATAGTTATCTACGTGGTGTACCGCAAGCATAAATATATATTATTACTTCGCCATGCAAAGCTTCAAACAATATTTCGTCCAAAATACGTTACTAAGATGAAGGAATACAATATTTCCTTATAAAACGGGAGCGAAGTTAATAGGCCTGGATACTTTTGAAAGTAAAACAAAACAGATTGGAAGGGACGCTCTTTTTTTTTTCAAGTTGGCATAACTTTAATGTGTGAATGTAAATATAATGCAGCTTGATATAAAGCAAACTAGCAGTGCGTTTATGCGTGCACTCCTTTCAATTTTTTTTTCTCCTCTCTCTTAAGCGGTTAATTTTGTCTGTGTTACCAGGTAAACCCGGACTTTTACAATATCTCGACTAATACCGTACCTTTCCAGAACCTTGTAAAAATCATTTAATGTATTGCTAGATTCATTTTTTTTAATTGATATTTTTTTCTGCTTTTATTTAATGTTTAAAAAAACACTTAAATATTGTAATGTACTTCTTTGCTTTGTTATCTTTGTCATGTCTTTTGATGATGAATAAAAAAAAAATAAAAAAGATTCAATTCTAAAACATGCGGAAAGAAGTGTTACATTCTATCTATTTGATTGAATGATTTTATTAAGTAAAAAATATATTCATTTACTTAACGATATAGTACCAAACTAAAAAAAAAAATAAAATTTTACATTCTATCTATTTGATTGAATGATTTTAATATGTAAAAAATGTATTCATTTACTTAACGATATAGGACCAAACTAAAAAAAAAATTACTGTATCAAGCAAAAAAGAAAAGCATGAAGTTATACCTGTCAAAAATGGGGTCCTCTAAATATGAATTATAGCCTATATGATAAAACTGATAAAATTATTAATGTAATATTATTATTATGTACATTCATTAGACTTATCAAGACAAATATAATTCACATAAAAAAAAATGCACTTACAGGTATTTCACTAATCCAGAGATGTATAGGCAAGAGTGAAACACTGTCCGAATGGGCGTACCTGTTCAACCTAGAAAAACGGAAACATTTAGCATAAGTCGAACAATGAATACTAAGAACGCCTGAAGTCTAAACAGACAGAGGATATAATTATTTTCCAACATTATCATATTAATATATATTTTATAAACAAAATTATGACATTGTACTAGGAAATATATTTCAAATTTTAAATGAATCTCGAAATAATGAAATAAGCGTCTAGTTTCTGACCGATTAATTGGCTACTTTAGTAAAACGGACTTTTTTTCCTTTCTTTCTTTCTTTCTTTCTTTCTTTCTTTCTTTCTTTCTTTCTTAAAGGCTAATTTAAATTTGCAATTGTTTGGTTGAGAATGTCACGCATTTTTATGTGCATATTCCGACTATCTATGCCTGTAAAATTGAACCACGATCTGAACCATTTATTCTAGTCACACGTGATAATTCAATTCATTTAATATCAAGCACGATGATTATAATACAGTCGCGGAAAACTGATGAAATTTATGACAGTCGTTTTAAGACGGCACTAACATGAGCTAACCTCGTAAGCAATTTAAGTCCATATTCATCCGGTCCAAGATTGTTGAAAAACAAACACCCTGATCGCGCCAATTATGTGATTGACTGTGATGTAGCGCGTAACAACATTTGCATCACGTGACATGTCAATGAGAGATCAAATTAAATTCATGATCGTCAGATGTGTATAATCATTGGTAATGATTTGTTTAAGTATTTACGTATAATAATCATAATGATGATGATGACGATGATGATGGATATTGGTGATAATGATGATGATGATGAGGATGATGATGATGATGATGATAATGATGATGATGATAGTGATGACGGAGAGTGTAAGGATGACGTTAAAGACAACCAGCAACCTACACGGTTCAACAAAATTATGAAAGAAAACCATATTAGGCCTACCGAACTTACGTAAATAATGGGACGTATGATAATTGTAGACCAACAAATTCCCCCCGAATGTTTAATAGAATATAATCTCAGATTCGCCGATATTATAATCGCGGCTGATCGGTGGGGTTTCCCTCGATTTAAATAGTACAAATCTGTCTTGGTCTTGCGTAAAATATTGGTACGCCCACTCATGTGCGTAAACCATAATAATCTGTTTAAAATTGTTAATCTTTCTAGCTTCTGTTTTGTAAGTTCTTAAACTCTAACTTGACTCACATTATATTCTTAACATCATTACATTGCGTAAAGAATGGTAGGCCTGCGGTAACACTTAATTTCTTGTTTGAAATCCACACCAAGAAAGGTTAACGACGGTGAGTAAATTATTTTACACGCGTCGTTTAATATCTTCTGTTGATAATCGTTTGTTATTAAATTGTATAGTGCGTATGTGATGTTTTCATCATCGCATCGTTCTATTTTTATTCCTTCCTAGAAAAGCCCATGGTTGAACAATGAAGTAAAGGCAAACAAATAAAAAACAGATTGAGATGCTGTGATATCCAATTGAATTGCCAAATATTTAAATCTGAAATGATCGAAAAATAGAAAAGAGATAGCAAAACGACAACCCTATCAATTTAATACCGTATTCATTTTACTTTCGTTAGTGTAGGCCTATTAACGCAACACCAGAAAATAAGTGCAAGAAAACAATTCTACAATACCACAACGCGCTGTACAAACTATGCAACTCTTAGTTAAAACAGCATAGGCCTAAGCATAAATAAAGTACAATTACATTAATCAATTAATGATAATTAAAATGATGTAAGATAAAATGTATTATAAATCATCCATATAAATCACATTACTATATACAGCTGTGTCCATACAGGAATTCATGTGTTTTGGAATTTGAATCGATCTACACGCATGCAAGTACAGTTAGGCTACATACGAGGGTTGGTATGAACGGCTAAAAGACCAACAAGTAATAGATCTATATAGGAACTAGTATCTATATATAAAACATAGAGGCCTACCCGGTTATAACAATGACATGACAACGAATATCATAGCTTAAAATGGTGTCATGATTTGAACACAGATCACAGGTTGACGAGAGATGACGCAACCCACGGTCAACTTCAACAACAAACGAAAGCGCATGATGGCAACTCCGCCTACATGCCTGTATAAATAAAAAACACATTCTTCTTTCTATGATTTCCCTGTTAGTTCATTTAACAATGAAGCACTATTAATTATTATAGTAGCGTTGTTGACTAAGGCTCATGCATATCGAGAAAGATTTTAAGCTTTCTAATTCCTACGCGTTTTTACCGTCATTGTCGTCACGCGTATTGTTATTCCATTATTCCAACAGGCGAATACCGTATACATCAAGCTTTGCGCCAATTAATGACTGGAAAGTTAAGGATGTTGATATTTTCAAAATTTAATACGGGTGACTGCGAACTTCCGAGAAGCTCATGGTGTTACCAATTTAAATGAAAACGCAACCAGCAATTGAGCTGCGATATGAATAATGATAACATTGTTCCTACGTTTGTTGAGATATTGCTACCCTTTACAAAGGTCGCCCTCTTTTATTTTATAGTGGTGATTTCCTAAAACCTCGGGTGAACCCTAAATGTTGTCCCATGGCGGGTGAAGGCGATCTTTATGTCTCCGTGAATCGGCTATTAAATTTTTCAGATATCTTCTCCACTAAATCAAACCATTAACTGCTTAACTGTGAAGAAGGGTTTTATTTTTTTTTTCCGGCTGATCTAGCCGTGCTATTAGTTATTTGGATCACCGATAGTAATGGTGCTCAGCTAACAATTCCAGGGATGTAGGTTCGACTCTTGCTATCGTCATAACTTACTTATATGTGTAGACATTACATTATGTATGTATAATATTATATTATATATACATATCTTTGTAATCATCATTTGGTGTTATAATCATTCGTGTATCTATTATTATCTTTATTAACATCATTACTACTGTAATAATAATAATAATAATAATAATAATAATAATAATTTATTATTATTATTAAATATATATATATATATATATATATGACCGTATGTTAATCATCAACTGCAATGCCATAAAAGAGATGAATCTGTGTATCTAAACTTATCTACTCTAGACCTACATCTCTGTCTCAAAACTGAAACTAAAACACTAAAAGGAATCAGAATTCCCCCAACTATTCGGTAACGATGGTGTGTATATAGGCTAGGTCTCAACCCTCAGTTCTTGTCACCTGTCTCTAAGGTTCACGTATTAGGGCGTCGCCGGTGAAGCTACTGACGATGGGACTTCGGTTGACAGATATGCGTAGACCAGGGATTGTTGTGTGAAAGGCACGATCCTCCAGGGACAAAAACGCATACAGAGTATTATTTTTCGACGCACAATCCGTTCGTAAATTCTGTATATCAGTGAAGCTTCGAAGGTTATCATATATCATATCATATCATATCAGTTATTTTGTCCTTGGATATCTTTGTGTCGAAAGTCTACCATTTCAACTTCGACACAAGCCTATTTCTTAATATTTATTCTCTCATTTATTTCTACCTTACGTTTTCTAATTTTAAGTTAATAACTTGTTTAAATATACAATTTAGGCAATTAAAATGTGAAATTAAAATTTTCATTTTTGTTTACATCATAACTATATTAAAAATCTCAGTATCAAAATCAAACAATTTAAATTCATTTCGTACCATCATTAGCACACTTCAAAATCACTCAAAGTAAACGTTTGGCATTCTGTAATCTCAAATGAATATTCATGATTAGGTGTTTAATGAAGATTGTAGGCATACGTCATTATGGGATCATAACAAAAGCGAGAAAAATATAAATGCGTCACTGCATGGGATAAAAATGAATTTGCGCGGACCCTTTGTTAATGATCCGCGTAATAGAGATACATACCATTATATATCAATATTACAGTTGGTCATTTATGTTTAACTGATGACATTGGAAATATTTGCCTGACGGTTATCAGGACATCTGAGAGAAATCTCCTTCCATCTTCCTCTCTCTGGCGATTTGGTTTCCTACCGATAATAATTCGTGAATATATCTCTTTTGGTGACTGAATCCACTTGGGAACATTTATTTATTTAGTTCATCGTATTTGATAATCCAACCTCCACTGCAACAGTAAATCAATGCCGTAGAAGATCTCGCCTTATCCATATCACGTGGCAAAGACTGGGTTTGAGAAAATTTTCGTTATCATTTATATTAAGCCCGTACTCGTCATTCAATGCAATGGAATAAAACAGCTATCCAACTCTCTGTAAAATCTATAACGGTAACGGTAATCGGAAGTTCTTGGGTTGGAATTCCGAAAAAGGGGTGGTGGGGAAGACATACGTTTTTCTAAAATATTTATTATTAACTCTTTACTCTTGGAGTCTTATTTAATAACATAACATAATTTCGAAGAATATCATATCACTTATACAATTTTGTTTAGGTCTATCAGTTTGTAGGCAAAGTTTATCATTCGTATACTATATATAGGCCTATATATATATATATCTACATATATATATATACATATATATACACATATACATATACATATATAAATATACATATATAAATATAAATATATAATATTATATATATATATATTTTTTCTCTGGCTGTCTTTGTCTGTCATGCAATACCAATCTCTGCTTTGAACAAGTTGACAGAAAACCATCAATGCATTTTGTATGGACTAATGTAAATCAAAGTTGAGTTTTGTCTGCTAGAAAGTTTTAGAAATTAATAGTACACGCTGTCTCTTATACACAGCTAGATGTGTATAAGAGACACGTATGACTCACTGGGGATTCCCTTATTTATGGTTTGGGGAATATTTTTTAGAGTAGGCCTATTATATATATTTATATACCGTGCAGATCAAACCACGTATTGACCCTCAACCTATAGCCGTGCTACAAAAAGAAACTTAGTAAGAGTTGCCTATAATAAATTCATAAACACAACGAATGCATTAATTGTCATTATCTGACGCGTTTCTGCGTTGCAGAGTCAGCATTTCTCGATTTGACCCTGTTTTCTGTTATCTCTCGCAAACGCGTCTATCTCAGTTATCAGCTGCGAACCACACTAAGATCCTACTCGGAACTGCTCATTAGCTAGCCACCTTTTTCACACCTTTTCAGTGACCATCGTATTGGTTTATGCATGATACAATTCGTCATCTAATTAATGCTAATGGACGTGTAGTTCTATAGACCTGAGCACGAAATTACTATGGCCTGGGGTGAACGGGTTTTAAACGGCAAACCTCGGGGGCCCACCCAGCTGTCTGCCTAGTAGGGATGCTCTCTCACGAACATTCGCTTATTCACCAACCAGGAAAGGCGTTAACTCTAGAATCTTCTGAGTAAGATCTCCTCGGATCTCGTTGATTTAAGTAAAGTGGGATTTCGAAGCCTTCGTCATGAATCTCAGGCTTTACTCTCAGCACTGTCCGGCTTCTTAACATAGGTTTTATCGATAGGAAATTAAAGCCCCATTAATTTCTTCCCGAACACTTCCTGTAATTTGACAAGAAAGTGACGTCACCATATTTGTCTAAAAGGCCCTGTACAAGTCTATTTAGTTTTACATCATTTCAAGTTAATGTCAAAAACATGTTGATGTTCATGCGGAAAACTAAAAATTAGGTCTATCATACGACCGCATGAGAATCGGATTCATAAAGGGTGCGGTGTGATATAGACATCTAGATGGCCGAGCACGCTGGATTTCGATTTTGTCTGAAACGCCGCTATATAGTCCTAGACTTAAAGAACTTGAAAACATCGACGTGAGCCCCAACCTCCGCATTTGACTCAGCGTTTTATTTTTGACTTGAATCAATCTGCAGCTGTTTGTTATTTCATTTGTGTATGTAAACGGATAGTTATAAATGAAAGACAAATAAGCAGGTCGAAAATAAATCCATCAATAGTTCCATAATATACCAATAAAATAGGTTGTTATCTAAAATCAGTACGTCCAAACTAATATCAATAAAGACTATGGATCTGCGTATTTGTAGGTTTATAAATTGGTAGGGTACCGGTATACGTGAAGTTACTGGTTATTTATCGAATTGATAAGCTGTTGAACTTAATGTTCGTAACCATCTACCAGGAACTTTATTTTTAATAGGGGTTTCTCTTTCTGCCTAGGACGAATATTTTAAAAGCACCTGCAAGCTTAGTTCACTCTACACCGACTAAAATTAGTCATAAACCATAGGCCTAGCAGAGTGAGTAACATGAAGAGTCATGTCCAGCTGCGAGGAGAATAAACAGGCCCGGTATAGCCCCCTCATAGACACCAGATCGCGTCATTCTGTTTGTGTTATTATAACTTTCAACCAATCATATTTTTACAATAGCAATGAGTAGAAATTCCAATGTAAAACCAATGACATTCATCTTTTTTAGTAGGAAATAGTGTTTCCTTTTTACATTACCGCAACATTTGTTGATTTTCAAGATAATATGAGAGGCCATCATGATGAAAAGTCTTAATGTTTAAAAAAACCATGGCAATAAACTCATTTTAGTGATGAGAATGTATCATTTAAAAATTGCTATATTTAGAAAGGAGTTTATTTATCTGATACTAACATATGTAAATTGTAGATTAGTTTCTGAGGGACCTAGGTCCATGTGATGAGGCGCTCCGGGTACGAGCGATACCATAAATAATTGCTGGCGAGCCCTGGCCTGAATGATTCAGTAACTATGCGACCTAAGTCCCCATGGGACAAGCAGGCTTGGGCACAACTTTGCGAGATCTTTGTCATCGGAGTGGGGGGGGGGGGCATGGGGGTGGGGGGGGGGGGGTCTAGGTTCCGAGGGGCGCAATTTGTGGGTTGTCGTTCGAGACTATTTTGGCGCCGAATACGAGTTGCTCGACTCTCTGAGGGTTTCCACGGTTTGTTCTCGCTGCCGAAATTGCCTACTCAATTAAAGGTTTAATTTGGGTGTGTCCCGATCACAGTCTGACTCACTGCGAGAGTAGCGCTGCTTCGAATTGCACGAATTACACTTGTCGATGATAATATGACATTGCTATGACAGAGCGCAACAACCGAGTCCCTCTTGTAATGATTGCGCTGGTACAACGCCTTGTAAGAAAACGAAATCAACCACCAGGGGACTGTAACGCATGGGTTCTACGTGGCCTACATTTGTCGCAGTCTTTCAGCATATTATTCACTGGACACACGCGTACAGCCTTTTAAATCGCGTTCAATTTCCATCTGAAACAACGAAGCGCAGTCAGGCTGTGTTACCGGTCCTGTATTGACTTATATCCCGCTAATTCTTTCCACAATGGTGTCCTCAAAGCCTTGGCTCTCCAGGATCAAGCATGTCTTGTCTATATTAATGAAATTATGTTGCAATAATACGGAATAGCTGTCAACATAACAACTCATCGGAGTCGATTACGCAGTACTTTTTGAGACAGAAGCGCTCAAGTTCGTTAGTCACTGTGCAACGATTGTTGGCAGTTTCGTCAGATCACGAACACTCTCCTGTTTGGGAGATATGGGTTTAGTTAGTTTTAAAAAATAAACATTTTATAGAAAATATTTTCATCCATTATTATGACCATTAACTTGGATTTTCTAAATACCTAATTCATTTTATTTGCATTTTGATAGGTTGTCTTGGCTTTCGGCATTTTGGCCGTGGGTTGATAGGTTGAATTATATATGTAATAACATATATATAATTATAATGACTTTGTCCTAATGACGATTAATTAAAATTCATATTTGCCATTCCCATTCATCTAACAACGAAAGACTTTCACATTCAAAATAGGATGCAGTATCTGGCAGGCGCGTTAAGCAATTTTGGCGTGGAGTTCGCTTTAGCCGCTGGGTCTTTTTTATGGTTTTTAAGGTACACTTGGAAGACATTCCAAAGTCTACTACAAAAAATGTAGTCGACCCAGCGCTTATCCTCTACCAAGACAGAGTTGTTTTTTTTTACTCGAAATAGTATTATTCCCTTCCCATTATGTCTTCAGCTCCGATAGCGCTCAAATATGTGTGTTTCATGGGTGAAAGTATGACACCCCTTCCATACACCACCAGTACACGTCCACCCTGTATATTTTCCGCTTACCATGCGCAGATGGGGACCTCTAATCAGTCCATTGCTCTAAAAGTACTCCGTTGCCTTCGCACGACTTTTTACCGCCCACATTTTCTAATTAGATTACGACGATTTCGTTGTGTCGAGTTCACCTATTCAGTATAAATATGTATAGTCCTACTCATTCGACTGATAGCAAACAATGTGTATAAAAAAATTATGATATTTCCTGGTAGCGTGAAACGGTGTCTATGTCACAGGGCTATTGTTCATTATTAAAGCTGCACCTCATTAATACTATTGCTATTGATGTAGGCCTAGATTAAATCAAATAATTATCGGCCTACTGTACTATAAAATCCAAACCAACATGGTTGCTTTTATACAATTTTTTGAAATTATATTCATTTCATTTTTACATTCACACACATACAAACCCATTGCACGTATGAAAAAGGGTAATTTCTGTTATCATCTTACCATAGAATTAAAAAAGTATCCGCGTTGGTTTTAAATTAATCTCAATGTTAATAAAATTTAAGCTTATAATGAATGTTTATCATTATTATTCCAATTGTAAGGAATTATTAATCAACTCATAGAACGATGTATCCCCTACAATTTCACATCAATTTTCCCCATCCCAAAGCCGTTCACATTCCCCACCCCCCTTTCAAAAAAAAACAAAAAAACAAAAAAAAAAACAAAAACCTAGTCTCAGAGGTCACGTTTTGTGTACAAACAGATCTTAAGTATTTCAAGCTGTGATATGAATATTGCCTTACTCTTTTAAGTTCTGCTTTCAATATGAACATTTAATTGGTTTTGTTATGTAGGCCTATATAATCAACGTTGATGGAAAACTGATTTGTAAATTTGCCAAAGAGTTTGTAGTCTGTCGAATGAACTTCCTCAGAATTGGTAAAATGATAAGTAGAAAGTTCTTTGTACAGAATTAAGTAACCACTTCGTCGTTCCGACTTCCGCAGTTTATTTTCTTTAATTTTAATTTGTTGATGAAATAAAAAAAAAACTGAATATTACTTCGATATGAAAATTTAAGAAAAATATATAGGTTCAAATCAAATAGATAGAGTAAGATGTACTATATTATTATTAGCGCATCCTTATTATCTTTATCTTGTCATTACTGTACGTTTATATGTGCAGAAACTGCTTTCTATGAGTGTCTGCATTGTATCTTCTTGCCTACCTCATAATATTTCCCTTGATTTACACAATGAAAAAAAAAGATGAATGTCCAATTTAATAAATAACTGTAATTTGTCCGGTCTTCTTTACCACCAAATCCTGAAGGGGCTTATAACTTGCAAAAATCTATATTAATTTCATTTTTTAAAAATTCAATACAAATTGTATATCAAAGCACAGGTGAACAATAAGTAAAATAACGAAACCATAAAATAAAATGCTTTAGGAAAAAAAGTAATATATAACAACGTATCATTAAATCTATTACCGTTGTTTTCTGTTATGGATTCTACCTTCCAGTACTTATCAGAATTGATTGAACCAAGCAGAAAACGGATGTCGACTCACAAAAACACGCCGGGAGACCCTCCCCTGGTCTTTGAAGCAAAGGTGCGTGCGTGCTTTAAACACAGAAAGGACGTTCAGAACCTAAAGGGAAGAACGACTTAACCTGAGATCTAAAGAGGCAAAATAAGCTGACTCTGATATGTATTGAACCACGCAAAAAAATAACATAAAATGTACCGTACATTTCTTTATAAATTAGCAACACAGCGCCCTCAAATGATTACCTTGTAGGCCTGTACTGTATATTCATAATATTTGGCTTCCATTCTTCCCTATGTATTGTTTTCTTTACATTGCATTACGTCCTCGCCAATATGAGGGTCAGTATATGTACCGTATGTATGTATATACTGTATATATATATATATATATA